>NC_090733.1:119934228-119959228 GCF_036898095.1 Palaemon carinicauda | reverse complement strand
AGGGAAGCATGTGTTAAACAACATGGACTGATAGTGATGGATTTTAAAATGAGAAAAGGATGAGCAGTTTAGAAGGATTGTGAGAGAGAACGACTAGAAAGATTGAACTTACAGATTGGGCAGGGTAACAGAGTGGAAAAGTATATGGGTGGGTATGAAATAAATATTAAGTTGGTGAAAACAGAAGAAATAGTGGGAATGGTAAGACGAAACGAGAAAAGTGGTGGTGGGAGGCAGGGGCAGAAGTCAGTTTAAAGAAAATCAAAGGACTGGAAAAGTAACCATCACAAGTGTGCAGTCGAACGGTAAAGAGAAGAGGAGAGATTTTAGGAGAAAAGTAGGTATAGCTATTGTAAGAGCGTTAGAGCAATTGAATGAAAGTACAAGGAACCAGGGAAGGAGAAAAGGATATCTGTAAGATTTCGAACTAGAGTTAAAGTCAAAGACATGATTTGGGGCAACTGGGAGTTTTTAAGGATAGAGATGGAAATATATTGCACAGGGATGAAGACATTAAGATGAGATGGAGAGAGTATCTGGAACAACTATTGAATACTAAAAATGAGGAGAAGGGAGAGGCACAAATCATGGAGGGGCCAGTGAAGTGAAGCTGGAATTGAATAAAATAAAAATGGCACAGCACATGGTCGATCAGTATCAAATTGAAGTGGTCAAGGTACTAGCTACATCCATCCATATCTCTCTCTCTCTCTCTCTCTCTCTCTCTCTCTCTCTCTCTCTCTCTCTCTCTCTCTCTCTCTCTCTATATATATATATATATATAATACTGTGTATCTACACTATTATAAAACATATATAAATAAATATGTATAAATGTGTGTATTTATGTGTATATATATATACATATATATATATATATATATATATATATATATATATATATATATATATATATATATACATACACACCACACACACGCATATATATATATATATATATATATATATATATATATATATATATATATATATATATACTGTATATATATACATATATAAACACACACACATATATATATGTATATATATATATATATATATATATATATATATATATATATATATATATATATATTGTATATAAATATATATACAGTATATATATACATATATATATCGATATATATATATATATATATATATATATATATATATATATATATATATATATATATATACATGTCACATGAATCAAGTTAAATTGAATTAAGTTGAATTAAGTTAAATATTATAGCTCAAGATTATTCGCCATTTCTCCCAAGCAATCTAAATAAACAAAATAATAAATAAATAAATAAAAAACTACATTAAAAAGAACAAAAAGAATAAAAAGGGGACACTGCTTCCACGAGAAAAGATAACATCAACAATGTCTACGCATACAATGGCGACAGTATTTGATGGTGGTCTCCAGATAAGTGACAACTATCCTAGATTAACTTGTGTAATGGACCCAAACAGAAGGAGACAATGGACATAATGTCTGATTATTGATAACATTCGTTACGTTTTTATCTCTTTCGAACACCTCGTACAGAAAGTAAGAAGACAACATCTTCCTTTGTTAGCTAGAGATTTCAAGACCACTTTTTTACAGCTTATTATTCTACTTCTAATGGACCAAGCAACTCATGATTTATAACATGGGTGTTCAAGAGGAGCATTGCTCTTTTAACAGTTTCTTGTTGAATATTTGGATTAATAATACTGGAACAATTCTCCATCAATGACCTTCTTGCTATGATATTTCTCTTCAATTTAAGCAATATCACATATAGTGGTAATATCAGGTCACCAAGTCGATGAATCGGCTCGTATCAAAGCTATTATGGTTTAAATTTATTATATAAATTTTACATATCTTAATTGCTACTAAACGATTATTTTTCTTGTCACACACACACACACACAAAGATACTATTCAACTATAAGACAACAAATTGTGAAATCTTCCTCCATCAGAACCAAAAATGAACCGTCCATTTGAAGCCAACTAGGCATCACATAACTCCTGCCATGCAGTATTCCATAAGAACATATGACATGAGTAATATTGAAAGGATAAGATTTTCAAGAAAAGACTATCATCCTATACAGTAGTAAACAAAAACAGTAAACAAAATGAAAGAGTTGTACGTTTTGGATGTTTACTGACAAACCCAAAAATATTGATGTGACACTTCGTACTTTGGAAGATGACTTTCATCAATTTAACAACCCAATGTATTTTGTATTCAAGCATCTAAATTTACTAATACCAATGTACGTGACCCATAAAAAAATTACGGCTAAGTAATTCTATGGATATACAAACACGCCCACAAATTCAGCCCTTCCCACTCCCTCCACTTTTTTTCAACTACAACCCTTCTCACCATGGTATGACTACTTACTCTCCACCTACCCGAGTATTACTTTGCCGCTGACCATATATATATATATATATATATATATATATATATATATATATATATATGTATATATATATATATATATATATATATATATATAATATATATATATATATATATATATATATATATATATATATATATACTTGGTCTTTATCATATAGGAGATATAATTAGTGGAAGAGAAACGATATATTTGCGTCAATATACTCGATGAGCGTATGTGAAAGTTAGCGACAAGACCTTTCATGTATTGCCAAATGGTAACGACTTCACAACGAATCGAGTCATTTTATTACAGGAAATAAATAAAAACTACTCATATTCCTTTATGAAGATTAATCAGATTTATAACAAATACTTAAGTCTATTTTACCCGTATCTCCAAGAAAGGATAAATGCTATTTGATAGCATTCTAATAGTCAGGCCTTATCCATCATGAGGCTCAATACTACACATTACTCTAGAAGTTTTATTCCAGCTGTGACCAAGTTGTGGAATGATCTTCCTAATCGGGTAGTTGAATCAGTAGAACTTCAAAAGTTCAAACTCGCAGCAAATGTTTTCATGTTGAACAGGCTTACATAAGTTCTTTTATAGTTTATATATGAAATACATGTTTTAATTTTGTTAATGTTTTTAGAATATTTTGTTTTACTTGTTCATTACTGCTTATATCGTTTATTTACTTCCTTATTTTCTTTCCTCGCTGACTATTTTTTCCTGCTGCAGCCCTTGGGCTTAGAGCATCTTGCCTTTCCAACTAGGGTTGTAGCTTAGCTAATAATAATAATAATAATAATAATAATAATAATAATAATAATAATAATAATAAGGCGATTTCATTCTGACGATAAAGTCTTGGTGAACTTTGGTGAAGAGCTGGCGTGGTTCCTATTGAGAAAAGTCGTCTAACTTTCATCAATGCAAATATTTGTCGAATCTTCGTGATCCAACAAAATTTAATCATTTAGAAAAGGTCAATTATGATGTTGTCAACAGACATTCAAGCAAACCAGGCTGGAAATACAACCTCTCATAACACCCCGGTCCCTTTTGCAACAATTTGATGAAGTATGAAATCGGTATACAAGACCCCATTTGGGATGATGATGATGATGATAATAATAATAATAATAATAATAATAATAATAATAATAATAATAATAGCAGGTAACATAAATCACATTTATGAAGTCGTCTCTTTGTTTTTACGTCTATCGAAATCTGTTCTACTCTTGGTTGCATTCAACACATAATAATAAAAAGTGCTTCCCATGCCGGGAATCGAACCCGGGCCTCCTGGGTGAAAGCCAGGTATCCTAGCCACTAGACCACATGGGATCTATGAACGAAGGAATTTCCCAAGATTAAATACCAAGTTATATCTATTTCTCCTCCTAACTTGAACTCCTAACCATTTAGCCTAATATGAAGTAACCTTATTTAGCATGCATCTATGGGCACTCTCCTTCGAGATGTGATGTGATCATGTAGGATGTTTGTCACAGATTTGTTTTCTTGAAATTTGTTTGCAACAGTTGGCCCCTAAAATATTTCTTTGGAGTTTTCTTTAACCAGAGAACAGCCAATGGAACAGGAGAAAATGGTTCCATTGAATTAGTTTTCATATGATCTGTATTTACAAATCAAAACATTAAATTTGCCTTTGTTTCTAAATGACTCCAAGGAAATTCTAACAAATTAATTCAATGCATTTCTGAATAATTGAATAGCTTTGATAATATCTCTCTTCGTGATTTCATCGTATGTCAGCAGATGACTCGCCATCTAAACTATTCTATTTTTAGAGCAAGAACTAATACATTGTAAATAGACACGTTGGGGGGAATGTAAACAGTGATTTTTAGGAAAATGAGGAACAAGATTTGACCCATTTCATGTTGTTTTGCCCCCCCCCCCCCAAAAAAAAAAAGAAGAAGAATGAAATCATTGAATTTTACAACCTTGCAAGGAAGACCTAACGGAAATAATAAGATAATTTTTATTCAGTGAAAGAAATTTTGAAAAAAAAAAAAAGATTATTAAACATAATGTAGAGAAAAATACAAAACTGTTCAAGAGAAATATAAACTATAGAGGTACAGTTGCAAAGGCTGACCCTAAACCTGGAGACGTGAAATATTTCGCAAAATCCTAGAATTTTTTTTGGAATTTCCTGCAATAGCACGTTATAGCTTCTAAGTATCGAAATTGTTTGTATTTCTTGATTTGGTGCTTTTAATACACTGCAATAATGAAAAATATAATGCTCACTTTACACAAATTGACGTCCTCAATAGAAAATGATCCCGACAGAATAGAAAATAACGGAAGGACGAGGTAATTCCCTTACTGATTCTGCCCTTCCTACTCTGCAATCTAAACTTATTGCTATCATATATCGTTGTTATTTACACACACACACACACACATACATATGTATATATATATATATATATATATTATATATATATATATATATATATATGTATATATATATATATATATGTATATATATATATATATATATATGTATATATATATATATGTATATATATATATATATATACATATATATATATTATATTATATATATATGTATATATATATACATATATATATATTATATTATATATATATGTATATATATATATATATATATATATATATATTATATTATATATATATGTATATATATATATATATATATATATATATATATATATATATATATACTGTATAATCTGGGCGGAGTAAAACATACCCATGATAAGTTCTCATCCTCAACACAGAGCTGCAATTAAAATGTCTAATTACAAATTTGAAACACTTTAAAATTAAGTTATCAGAATGGTCTTCTTCATCCGGTTACTGAATTTGTTCAAATTTGATTTTCTGTTGATGAGGTCAACATACATATCTTTTAATTTCTAATATGAGACTTTTATCTTTTCAACGCTGTTACTTGTCTTAAAATACTTTATAGTTTATTATCATTTCTCTAAAACAGTCTATTCGTTACTCGTTACTTCTCCGTTTCCTGTTTCGCAAAGGGCTGCTTTCCCTATTGGAACGCAAGGGCTTGTAGTACAAGAAAAATACACCCAAATTAATCGAAAACCTGGATAAACTCTTTGGACAATTAAACCTATGACCAGGACCTTTAACTTTCTAATAGCGATTCAAGTTAAGGTAAATCAGGTCAAATAACCTGGATTGCAAGAAACACTGAAAATAGGGCTGTGACATAATACAACAATTCCATAACACCACCACCACCTTCACCCCGGAACTCGCAGGCTTAACGCTGTTCTTCCACCCCCATTATTACCAGGGTCATTCAAGAAGTTACTATACAATTTCTTCGAAATTATCGTCAAGTACTGACAGCTATATCTATGACTTCTTAAATCCCTTAACTTTCCATCGGCGTCAATGACCTTCGATGTCGTTTACTTTCCAGGAATCAATTGGAAGAATCATGTAAAATCGTACTGTAAAGATAGGCTATGCCTATACTTCAAGGCATATCATTTTCTAACTTTCCCTTACAATCTTACAAGCAACTGTTTCTTTCGTGTATTGCAAATAATCTAAAAGGTAAATTTGTTTCCAGCAGTCGAGATAAATTCATCAACTCTTTTCAACAGAAGTGGTGAGCATCACTATCCATAATAATCATTACTCTCTCCCTCTTTCATACACACACAACATATATAAATTTATATATATATATATATATATATATATATATATATATATATATATATATAAATATTTATACATACATTTATATGTATACACACACACACACACACACATATATATATATATATATATATATATATCTCATACATATACATATATATATACACATATATACAGTAGATATATATATATATATATATATATATATATATATATATATATATATATATATATATATATATATATATATACATAAAACAACATTATATAAACATGTATTTTACTTTTTATTTTCATATATTTTTCATTGGAAGGAGTGAAGTTATCCTACTGGTTTTGAGTAAGTAGTTGAGGTTGAAAGCCACATGACTGAAGAATAGCATTGTATGCAACTGCGTTACTACAAAAAATATACATCTTTGTAGACATGAAATATACTCCAATAAAAATATACACATGAATCTATAACACACATCCCAACAAAAAAGTTTTTTCGTGTCTAACAAAGTCATCTGGGTAAACCACAAACAAGAGTACTTTTAAAGGGGCCATTAAACTTCCTCAACCAACAACAACAACAACAAAATCGTGCAAACGAATCTTCTCCAACCGCAACGATGACCTTGTATGGTAAGCAAAACACCATCATTGTTGGCAGAGATAGAAAAGTGGTTTGGCTACAGGATGGAAGAGGACGAAATTGTTTAGGCAAAAGGAGAACACTGTTCCTGATATAGAGAATCAGTATTCTCTTTTCATAATAACTTTAAATGCTATTAGAAGTGTTTTAAATGTTATAGAGGTTCTCTGAGCAAAGATCAGGCAGTAATGTTTGTCCTTAGGAATCGTTTTAAACATTATAAATTCAGTCTGAGTGAGTAAACACTCAAGTAGGCAATAGCATTATCCATCTTCATAGTGAATCAGCTGGAGCTAAATCCTATATCGAATTATTTCAAACACTAATGGTGTACTTCTACCATTTGTTAGGAACAGAAAATATCACCAAGTTCATTGATCATCGCATGAGATAGCATATCTGAAGTGAAGAAACTGTAAGAGGGTTCAAGGTCGGTACAAATATAGGGGCAATATTTGGTAATATTTAAATTTGAATAAATCTCAATTATCTGATTACGTTGTCGCACAATCTTTGTCTATACTCCTTTTGTCCCGAGCGCTTAGCGGATTCAGTATTAACTGTGATTTGAATGACTTGTCCTGAAAGGATAATGCAGCAATGGGTACGTGATAGTTTCATTTGCATTATCAAGATCAATAAGGAAAATATCAATAGTTATATCATTAATCGAAAAATTTAAGTGAGACTATATTTCTGAAAGGCGTAAATAATTTGGATATTAGATTCACTTCTCATATGCATTTGTTAATATCTTTCTGAAAAAGTAGAAATCATAAATAAACGCATAATATTTTACAAAAGACGCCAATATCTTGTGATTTTCACGTAAGTAGTCCATTTAGATAGCCAAAGTCAATCTATTTATCATTTTTTCAACTACCTTTATAAATACCTTAAGCCAGGATAACCAACATATCGGGGAAGGTAAGACACGGCTGACAAGCGAGACATTCCATCCAGAGGCAAGACTAGGCACAGAGGCCAAGAGGTCTATTCATCACCGTCATGAATTACCAAGAAACGATACGTCACGGGAAAGGGCAAGCAACACGATAGAATTATACCAAAATATCAAAGAGATGATGATACGTATAAACAAGTAGAACGAACAATCAATTATTTCAGAACACCCCCCCCCCAATGAGAAGTGTCAACATTTTACTAAAGTCTACGGACCAAGCTTTCCCTCTTTCATGTGTTGACCGTGAATGAATCTACTGTATAATAAAAATCCTGGATCCGGAAGACCACCAAATTCTAATCACTTCTAAGTTAGCCCATTTCTCACACATGGGAAAATGTTCATCAAAATTCATCCGTAACTTTGTGATTTAGGCTGGTGAGAAACAAACAAACAGACAAGAGGTGAAAACATAACCTCCTTGGAGGAGGTAACTATACCAGCGTGTAATGACAGAAGGTGAAATATATATACAAAATCCTAAATTTTACTGAAAATTCAAGTGCACTTTAAAGTGGGATGAGAGCATTAATATATTCATGGTCCAGATTGTCAACCATTGAGGTATCACAGATCCCTTTTACAAGACCAAACAATATGGGAAACAACCATGCTTATGAGAGAGAGAGAGAGAGTCAAAGTCAAAAAACCTTTATTCCATTATAAAATGGTTATTCTGTTACATAACAATATAAATTATTTACATAAAATTCACAATGATTGGATTGTAAAAATTTAGGATATATATACTTTCAAGTAAAATTTAAAAAATATTGCTTAAGTTTCTTTTTGAATAAATCAGAACTAACATTTATACATTTTCTTATTTCCAGAGGTAGTTTATTCCAGCAAGCTGGGCCCCTTATTGCCATTGAGCGTGAACCCAAATCAGTTCGATAGCTGTCTACATATAGATTTTCATTCTGTCTGGTTAATGCATTCCTACAATTACCAACTGTAGGAAATGTGTATAGCTAGTTGGGATATTCTTTTCTCAAACTTTTAAAAACAAAAACACAAACATCGTACATACACTTTTCTTTTAATTTTATCCACTTTAATTGCTGGAGGGTTGGGGTGATGTGATCGTGTTTTTTCACCCCAATAACGGCTACTCTACCAGCAAAGTTTTGGATTTTTTGAGCTTTTTCCATGTGCATATCATTAGTAGACCCACATATCTTAATACAGTAGTTTATTACACTCAAGACCAAACTTTCCACAATAAAAGCTCGAGTAGTATCATCAAAGTAATCTTTTACTCTACTTAAATACATTAGAGAGAGAGAGAGAGAGAGAGAGAGAGAGAGAGAGAGAGAGAGAGAGAGAGAGAGAGAGAGAGAGACGCGGTTAACAATGAAGCGATTAAAAGATAGAAAAGTAACAAACGTTTACTTTCTCTCCCTTGAATAAAGTAGAAAAAAATCCATACCTTGAAGTTTGGATTCCAGTTGAGAGGGTTTCATATTGAGAGGCAGACCGTAATGGCGAGGGTTGTGCTGGACTCGCACGTAGAAGAAAGTCGACCGCAACCACTCCACAGCCACAGCAAGATCCGTCACGGTACCCAGCACGATCTAATAATAATAATAATAATAATAATAATAATAATAATAATTAATAATAATAATTAATAATAATAAAATAATAATAATAATAATAATAACAATAAATAATAATAATAATAAATAATAGTAATAAATAATAAATAAAAAATAAATAAACAAATAATAATAATAATAATAATAATAATAATAATAATAATAGAATAAACAACATTAATGTTTAAAAATACCTACAGCCATGCATTTCAAATGTAACATTATTTTTTCATCCTAATGTCAAAAGTAACAATGGGTCATAGTTATATCCAATATAAAATGATGATTCCTAAGGAAAATCATAACGGTATCACGACTTCCAAATTCTTTAGGATTGAATATAAAATGGATACGATAATTGAAAAGAAAAATCCACAACAGTTTATAAATCATCGTCAGCTTTCTTGGACATTCTTAACTTACTGCTTCCCTTGCATCTCTATCTTGAACAAAATTTTTAATAAAATTCATAGGACGAAAATAAGAGAGAGAGAGAGAGAGAGAGAGAGAGAGAGAGAGAGAGAGAGAGAGAGAGAGAGAGAGAGAGAGAGAGAGAGAGAGAGAGAGAGAGTATTAACTAACCTCTGCGTTAAGATGCTCCACGAGATTGAGATGAAGATGCGACTCCAAAACATCCTTGCCATTCACTAGATTTTCATACTTCACCTAAAAATAAACATAAAAAATCATATATATATATATTATATATATATATATATATATATATATATATACATACATAAATACGGTGTTTAAAATCTCAATGTCGGTACTTGTTTCATATAATATCTCATGAGATGCATTTCGAAATTTCCTTAACCTATAACATTAAAGTATTTTAGTCCAGACAAACTCAGTGTCTTCCCAAACACAGCTACGATGGCCTTGACAGAAAAAACAAAAGCAATGTTATTGATTTATAAGTAGTAGGTTGGCCAAGGCACCAGCCACCCGTTGAGATATCACCGCTAGAGAGTTATTAGATCCTTTGACTGGCCCGACAGTACTACATTGGTTCCCTTTCTCTGTTTACGGCTCAATTCATCTTGGGTATACACAGAATAGTCTGGCCTATTTTTTTTACCAATCTCCTTTCCTCATACACCTGACAACACTGAGATTACCACACAATTCTTCTTCACCCAAGGGGTTAACTACAGCAGTGTAATTGTTCAGTGGCTACTTTCTTCTTGGTAAGGGTAGAAGAGACTCTTTAGCTATGGTAAGCAGCTCTCCTAGGAGAAGGACACTCCAAAATCAAACTGTTGTTCTCTAGTCTTGTGTGGTGACATAGCCTCTGTACCATTGTCTTCCATGGTCTTGGGTTAGAGTTCTCTTGCTTGAGGGTGCACTCGGGCACACTATTCTATCTAATTTCTCTTCCTCTTGTTTTGTTACAGCTTTTATAGTTTATATAGGAAATATCTATTTTAATATTGTTACTGTTTTTAAAATATTTTATTTTTCCTTGTTTCCTTTCCTCACTGGGCTATTTTCCCTTGTTGGGGCCCCTGGGCTTATAGCATCCTGCTTTTCCAACTAGGGTTGTAGCTTAGGAAGTATTAATAATAATAATAATAATAATAATAATAATAATAATAATAATAAAAACTTGACAACCCTGAAATTACGAAAGTAGAAGAGACTTTTTAGCCATGGTAAGCAGCTCTTATAGGAGAACGACATTCCAAAATCAAACCATTGTTCTCTTAGACTTAGGTAGTGCCATAGCCTATGTACCATGGTTTTCCACTGTCTTGGGTTATAGAGATCTCTTGCTTGAGGATACAACCGGGCACACAATTCCATCTTGTTTCTCTTCTTGTTATTTTGAAGTTTTATCCTCTTGTTATTTTCAAGCTTTTATAGTTTATATGATATGAAAGATTTATTTTAATATTATTGTTCTTGAACTTCTCTTCTAGTTTTTCCTTATTTCCTTTCCTCACTGGGCTATTTTCCCTGTTGGATACCTAGGGCTCATAGCATCCTGCTTTTCCAACTAGGTTTGTAGCTTATTAGATAATAATAATAATAATAATAATAATAATAATAATAATAATAATAATAATAATAATAATAACAGACTGACCTTTCCTAAAATTCCCAATTTCAAACACGAGGTGAAACGAAAGCTTCCATAATTTACACATCAGTTAAGCAATACCATCAAGTTCGGGCCCTACGAGTTATAGCTTTCCTCGCATCATTTCAAGCTCACACGAAGATCACCCATCATGTTATACAACTAATATAACATTAAACATAAATCCAATAATAAGCATGAACGGTTTTTGCAATACCAGTGATAACACGGACTCTAAGATCACAGAGCTTCGGTTGTTGGTAATAGCAAAGTATCCAAATCAAACTCAAGATATTGGTTATTTTTTTCTGTCCTTACTGGAAAAACTAACCATATGATTCTACTCAGTCTATTTAAATATCAAAACTCAATATGGTTCATGGTTTAGAATTATTGTAGATACGATTTGCCAGCACATGACAATACGATTCTGGTATTATCATAAGGTTACTGAGCTGATTTGGATATACATGAACAGCAACAGTGCATTACCACTAAAACTGAAGCACTGAGAGTGGAAAACCTGCAACAGAAATATAAACATGTATAGAGGTTCTCCAACAATAGCAGTTACCAGTGCTTATTCCGGTTTACTGATGTTATGGCACATCTTAAAAAAAAAAAAAAAAGTTACATCTATTGGACTTATGTCTTTCCTTCTGAATAATTTCAATAAATTCTTTTTTGTCACCTGGTTCTCTAGTTATCCTCATGTGCTGGTTGAAATTGCATACTGACTTAATGCAATTGGGACCAATTTCACTAAGCTTGAGACATCCCTTTACAAAAATAAAGGAACTTTGCCCAGGAGATTTTTATGTTGGTTCCCATACTACACTTTTTTTTTTTTTTTTTTTTTTTTTTTGTAAACCAAAGGTTACATGTTACAAAACTAATACTAATAACGTACTAATCGGGGCTGGTGTTGGTGAATTGAACTTATATAACGTAGGCTAAAAACATAAACACTGAATACAAGTCATTCTGTGCGTTGAAGCAAGCATGGATATCTATAATTTACCAGATAATACAATTCAATCTAAAAATCAAACTAATAATATTTTTAACACAAACTCATTTTTCTTTGCAAATAACGTTATTGATACTACACTCATTGATAAGAACCTCGTGTATGATTAAGAAGATATACAGTATCTGTTCTACGGAGCAGCTTATTACGTTCCAAATGACACATTAGTGAAGAGATAAAAATGATAAGTAGGTCTGACATACTGCAGCGAATTAAAGTCCTTGTTCCAACTCGAGTAATTTATACTAAATTTTGTAAGATATGGACACTGAAAATTACCGCCAGAGAATCTGTTTAAAGACTCAATACTAACTCATTAATATATTCAGCATTAATTGGCAGGGCTTTCATTACCTTGTGGAAAAGAAGAAGAAGAAGAAGAAGAAGAAGAAGAAGAAGAAGAAGAAGAAGAAGAAGAAGAAGAAGAAGAAGAAGATATATCAACGGGATAATGGTCTGGGGAAATTTCCATAGAATTTTTCTTTTACGTCAATCACAATGTTTTGCATGTTGCCTAATATCCTGCACGACCAGTCAAGCATAGATCCCACAGACTAACAGCAACGCCTTTAAACATACACCTCAAAGGCAACCACCCAACGTGAAAGAACAGCTGAGTCCTAAACAATACCCACACTAAATTATATGGAGGATCCTTCTCACATGCCTGAGTCTCAGTTCCACTTGCCATTCGAGGAATTTACGTCCAATAAAGGTTTTTGTAAATGGTTGTATAAAAGGTTCTGGTTGCCTATTGGAAACGTTCCTGGCTGATAATCTCCTGGACTGGAGTTCAAGACACGGTCAAGGTCGATAGTTTCTTGCAGTCTTTACAGCCTCACGATCCTTTTGAGCTAAGGATGAGGGGGAGGGGCTATAGGTCTACCTGTTGGGTCTTAAGCAGCCATTGCCTAAACCTCCCTAGCCCCATCTTGGGTGCTGTAAATGGATCAGTCTCTATGGCACTGTATTGCTAGGACTAGCAGTTAATGACCCTTGAATCTGCTTTACCTGAGCGACCTTTAAACCCACTTATTCCCATCGTGTTTAATTCGAAACCGAATACCGACAGATGAATAATCTCATACCTTTATATTCTGTTCTTACAGTCTTAGTCATGCGACCCGGCACAAGAATCCTGGATATATCCAAGCAACTGTTATTTTCATTTGGTTTTGCAAAACTTGACATAAACAATTTGGTCATCAGACACGCTCAAACAAAGCATTTTGATGTGATTGCAAGCTTTCCGTTTGTAAACATAAAACAGTGTTTCAAAGCGTTTCATATATATTGAAAAACCTGTTTCATTAAAAGACAGTAGCTACATAAGCCTCCTCTTCCAACAAAACATGTTTCATAATCTTTTAACAGCATAACACATTATACACCCACATTTTATTGGCAACTGGAAACAGCATTGCCACTTGTCATCCCCCATTAACTCGACTAGTTTTATATATATATATATATATATATATATATATATATATATATATATATATATATATATATATATATATCATATATATATACACACACACATATATATATATATATATATATATATATATACTGTATATATATAATATATATATACACACATATATATACACATATATATATATATATATATATATATACACACATATATATACACACACACACACACACACACATATATATATATATATATATATATAAATATATACACATATATATACATGTATATATACAAAATTCTTTAGTGAACAAACTTCTAAATATACCTTCCACACGAGATAAATGTTTGAATGCCAATTTTTTTTTATTATGTGCGAGATAGTAATTTGTCTTTAACAAAGTCAAATGCATGCAATAAATATAGTGAAATCCTTCCCCATCCCCCTCTAATTACAGGCAAATTTCCCAGGTTCATAACAGTTGAACGGAAATTATATCACAAAAAGCAAATTTTTGCATAAAAGTCGAGTAAGTTTGTGTACAAATATTATTCCAGTAGGTAAGCATTTTAATTTTGTCATGGAAAATACTTTAGTTCAGTACTAAGTTAATATAATACCACAATTGTCTCAAATCTAGTATTACAATTCAAAATATTTGCCAACAAACGACAACCGGCTCGGCTTCAGTTAGTAAATTTTATGCATTATTTTATTAACTCTGATATGAGAACCTGTCATGTTCAACAGGCGCAAGCAATTATTGCTTTATGATAAGCTAAAACATATAGTCAATCTTTGGTACGCCCTTTGGTAAAGGAGAAATTGTTAACAAATAAAAATTAAATATTATCAATATTTTCCAAGATTTATTTTTAACAAAAGAATATCTTGGAAGCATGTGATTATAAATATAAAGTAGAAAGTAGTGCTCATTCATTCTAAACCGGAAAAAATGCACATTCACGAACAGTAATGCAAAACTGTTTCCCTACATGATGCCAGGCCTAGCTCAAAAGCTTCGAGTTAGACAACCGATTCTCACTTCATACAAAATCTCCAATATCTGGCAAAACAAAACCCTTTCCCTGTAACATATCAAACACTTCATTAGTCCGGTATTTTCTGGGTTTTCTTATCCGACCATCTTTCTACAACTTTCGCATCATAGACTTTTTCTTCTAGCTCCCCTGTTCTGATAATCTTTCTATGTGACTAAGAACTTCAGAAGTTCAAACTTCTTGCAAATGTTTTTCTGTTGAAGTAGCTGACCTAAAGATTAGTTTGACAGTTGATATATTGCTGCTCCAGTTGTTACTGATCTTAAAATATTTCATAATTCCTTATTATTATTTCTTAACTTCGCTCGTTATTTCTATTTCCTTTCCGCTGCTTTCCATGTTGAACCTGGGCTGGTAATATCATGCTTTCCTAACTAGGGATGTAGCTTGGCTAATAATAATAATAATAATAATAATGATAATTAATAATAATAATAATAATCCATCCATCTACCATGTAATTTTCCCAAATTTTGGGAGGAAGCAGACGTCCAAAGAGAAACAAAATAATAATACAATCACCAACATATTTGTCATATTTGTCATATTATTTTTAGTTGGATTTAAATTATAACGGCCCAAAAAAAATAATTTATAGAGAAGATTATGTATATAAAGCTGTGTAATGACTAGACAAGTGTACTCTGTACAGGTGTTTAATGTTTTTTTTTTTTTTTTTGTACAGGTGCTTAATGTTTTTTTTTTCTTTTTTTTTTTGCATTCGATAATGTGGATTTGACAATAAACTAGCAATATGCGATATGAAATGCTGAATACTTTGGAATACATATGATAAAATTACTGTGAAGGTTCTGTAGAGAGTAAGGTTCCCCTGCTGTATAGGACCAGAAAAGCAGCCCTTAAAGTAGGTAAAGTACAGTTTCTAAACGCTATTCAGTAGATAATTGGCCAGAAATCTTAAAAAGTAGAGATGAGATTTGATAAAACAGAGACTAAACGCTGTGCGTGATTGTTGAAAGCGTGTATAAATTGTAAAGAAGTTTCAATATTATGCTAAAGATACAACTACTCAAATCAAACTTGGTGCTTGAGTACTTATATATTTCACAAACGTACAGTCATCTAACGTGGATCAAATAATTATAAAAAAAAAAAAAGTTATGGAAACGGGAATGAGAGAACTGAGGTCGCAATCATTTTATTATTACGTTACCATTATTATAATCACTAGCTAAGCTATAACCCTGGTTGGAAAAGCAGGATGCTATAAATGCCCAAGGGCTCCAACAGGAACACTCAACCCAGTGAGGAAAGGAAATAATTAAATAAATAAATGACAAGATAAGTAATGAACAATCAAAATTAAACACTTTAAGAACAGTACAAAAATAAAAATAAATCTTTAATTAACAAAGTATAAAATGAGACTCGTGTCAGCCTGTTTAACATAAAAACAATGGCTGCAAGTTTGAACTTTGGAAGTCATTAGCGCGTAAATAACTCAGCGAGAAGAGAAGGGTTTGTCACTACAAAATGAGGAAACAGTGACGTAATATAATAATGGGTACGATGTATGGAGAACGTTGAGCCACATGTATTTTTAGTCGTGATATACTTTACAAGCCATTCCGAATGCGTGAGCGTAACCTGGTCATTACTCCCTACAAGGGAGCCAACTGTATTGGGTACTTATGCAAATTAAACTTGAAAGTGTGCAAGGTCTGGGTAAGTAGGCCCATAAATTTCGTCCTGGGGGAGAACAACCGCAGGGTAATCGGTAGTTATCTGGGATCTGAAAGCAGCAAAATTCTTGAGTAATCGCTCGTCATGTTTATGGCATGAGGCTATAGACCATCCTATAATGAAAGTGAATACTATGAAACTTGTGACCTTCGAAGGATTAGAGAGAGAGAGAGAGAGAGAGAGAGAGAGAGAGAGAGAGAGAGAGAGAGAGAGAGGGGGGAGAGAGAGGGGGGGAGAGAGAGAGAGAGAGCACAATTTCTGAAATAAGCCAATTCTACGAAAAAGAAAAAATATTTATTTTACAATTGCATTTTCAATTACGTGACGCGTAAATTAAAAGCTTGAGGCCGCCCCCTTAAAAGCTATAAAACTCATTTGATGCCTCATAGACGCCGAAATTAAGCATCAGACGCCTTCTTCAAGGAAGTAGAATGCTGGATACTCAATCGGTCTTGCACGAAGCCAGGTCTTTCATGAAGCCAGACATCGATCAGCTTATACGGACTCCCCCTACTCCCTTTGGCCCCCCAAAGCATAGTCTCGTTTCTCAGGTACACAATGCATCATCTAAGATCTATAGACCTTGACATCATCTGTTTTCTGTATACCCAAACATCCACCCGGATCTACCCTTGAAAATCAACAGGTAAATCATCACGATTTATGGATTCCTGACGTCATTCTCCTTGCTACCATTTCACCATCTAATTGGGGTCATTTCCAACCCTTTAGAATTATGCAAAAGAGGCGCTGAAGAGGATCTGGCGCTCCCCTTTCGCCTACTGTCACGTTTGCCCCCAACCCCGGGCCCAAATTGCACAATAAAGATAATGTATCTAGTCGCGATGATGAATGATCAGGTAGGCGTACGATACTATTACGATTTCATAATCGAGCACTAATGCTCTTTAACTTCTATAACATTTACCTTTCTGGTTTTAATTGAATGTTCTTTTAATCTTTATTTATAATAAACGATATCAGCGTCAATGACCTTCGATGTCAGGATGCCAGAGAACTTCAAATCATTCATTCACTTAAAAAAGCAGGAGGTTTTGAATCTTAAAATAGCTGCTGTCATCTTCCGTATGATCTTCATATTTCCAGAGAGAATTAGTGTTGAAGTATTTTTAGCATTCCAAGACATTTTGTCCTTTTTATCAAGTTCTTACTTAGATTATACTCATTATAGTTTTCTGCGTTTGTTATATAAGTTTTAATGAGGAATCTTGAACTCAAGGTTTGGCATGGAGGAATTACAGGGCCAAAATAAGAGACGACTCCAAAACTTCATATAGGCTACCCATGACAGATTGCTGGTGCACGTTATCAAAATTTTGAGTATTGATAATGAAAAATAAATTCTTGCGTATCATAAAAAAAAATCCTTATTAAACAATTAATCAAAGTTTCACCTCCATATAGGAGAGTGAACTTCATCGTCATATTTGAATCTTAGATAATGGTTATTTGAGCGATAGGAACCATTGCCTTGTCGACTATGGATAACTTGATCATAGCGACATCAAGGTAACCTCAATACTTGGATTATTGTTAGTCAGATCTTATATTTCCCTTAATAATTGTCATTATTATTATTAGTAATACCTATGTTACGACCGTAGTTCGGGCTCTAAGAAGGAGAATAGCCCAGTGAGGAAAGGAAATAAGGAAATAGATAAACATGAGCAGCAACGAATAATGAATGTAAAATATCTTAATGTCAGTAATAACATTAAAATAAGAGTATGAAGAGAGACATATTAATCTATTAAACATAAAACCATTCGCTGCAAGTTTGAATTTCTGAAGTTACACCGATCTAACTGGCTGATTAGGATGATCACTCCAAAAATTCTTTTCACAGCTGGAATAAAACTTCTAGAATACTGTGAAGTATTGAGCCTCATGATGGAGGAAACATGACCGATAGAATTAATTAATGGAAATAACACTAAGAGTAAAATTAATTAATGCAATGTCAACAAAACTGAATACTAATTATTTTCTTAAAATTCAACAACAGTACAACAGTAGTTTACAGGTAATAAAATACAATTTTATAATTGCCAACAGTCAGCCCGAAGCTAACAAAAGAGTGCTGTGAGTGAAATCCATGCATGTTGTGTAATTAAATATATGAATATAATTTTATTGAATACTTCAAATCTATGGGTCAATCGAATACATCTGACTTAGCGGCCTACGAAACCACTGACAATGGGCTACTTTATGTACATAAATGTTAATACTTGATAACAGACAAATAAATAAACAACAAAACCACACAAATATGTATATAATATAACATGCAAGAAAAAAATTAACATGAAACTATTGAGTAAATCCTGAACAGTTTCGTCGTTGGCTTCTTCAATGGCTCTCTTGAAGTAGTCAATTATGAAACTAGACAAGACTCCCTCAATATTCTTATTTTTATTTTTTTTGCAACTCGTGTGAGTTATATATATATATATATATATATATATATATATATATATATATATATATATATATATATATATATATATATAAATATATATATATATATATATATATATATATATATATATATATATATATATATATATATATGTATATATATGTATATATATATATATATATATATATATATATATATATGTGTGTATATATATATATATATATATATATATATATTATACATACATATATATATACATATATATATATAATATATATATACATATATATATTGTAAACATAACTATAGTTATAAATATGTGCTTTGGTGTTAAAACTCACAAGGATGCTTGATGCTCAGACGAAAAGAAAAAAAAAACGAAAATGGAAACATTTGTCTAATACGGGGCAGTAGATATTTCATCATCAGAGAGAGAGAGAGAGAGAGAGAGAGAGAGAGAGAGAGAGAGAGAGAGAGAGAACTCTAGCTCATAACATTTGTATAGAAGTTATCAGTAAATTGCATGAAGTATCTAATAATGACAGATAAAAGGTAGAGTATGTCAATTTAGAAATTAGAGGGACCATCAAAACACGAAAATAACTAACTGGCAACTCGTCAAGATCGTACTGTAGCACCACTGACAACATCCCTCATGGGCCACAACCCCCCCCCCCCCCCTCTCCAACATAGCCCGGACAATGGCATGGTACTCTTGGACTTCCCTCATCAAGTTTGTGGACAAACCGGCCACCGGTGTGTGCTGTCTTGTGTAGAAAATTATTCCCGAAATGATTGGACGTTACTTATAAAACAAATAACATAAAATCTCTAAAATGACAAGTTAACAAATTGAGATACCGCAAACCATGATAATGAATGCAGTGATAAAGAAAAACTTTATTTTTAGTTATGTTTTAACAAGTGTAGCAAAAATGAGGCCACTAGTACAAACAGCAAAGTTACTGACGATGAATTGCCGAGTGAACCAGAATGGTAGAAGAGGATTTGTGACAACGGCGCATTTCAGAAACCACTGTCAACAGCAAGGAGGTGTCTGGGTGCAGGCCAGCCCCCGGATCTGCTTACACGACGTCCATACACAGATAAAAGTCGGTGGATTTACGCCTGATTCGCGGGTCACTGTACGCGCTGACCTCATTGATGAGCATGGGAAACGTGTAAGTTTTCGTACTCAGCTAACAAAACATTAGATATAAGTTTTAATCCCAAAAGGTTACAATTACAAATATATAAAGCATACATTATATACATCTAAATATGACAATAGTACTAGTAATAAACATGCATTTCTTTCCCACATTTAATATTGTAACCTTTTCACTAAAGTCTTGAATTCCAATTGTAAAGAATGAACGGATACAGTACAAAGTTCAAAACAGTCTATATAGTTCAAAGTCCAACAAAGCATCTTGGTATTTGTCATCGATAAGCGACAGGGAGGCAAGCCCCCCCCCCCCCCCCCCCCCCAACAACTGTCTATTCCCACCTCACTCACATTTTCCGATTGGCTCAGAGGTGTCTCGAGTGACGAGTCACAACTAAAACACTTGGAAGAAATAATAATCCTTACACACTCAACACCATTGATCAAGGCAAAGGTTGTGCTTTCACAGCACTTGAAATGCAGCCTTTTATATTTTAAAACATTTTCTAAACTTTGATAATAAGCTACTAATTGTTAATAAACATTACATAAACACAAGTAGAAATAGAAGTCTTCAACAGTAAAGCAAAGACAATTTGCTAGCATCAGGATCAGTTAAGTTATTCCTAAATTCCAATAATAAAGCTTCAGTACCCCAGAAGTTCGGTTAAAATATAGTAGAAGACGAGGAGTTTTGTTGAAGTATTTATAGTTTATATAGGAATATTTATTGTAATGTCACTGTTCTTAAAATTTTTATTTTTCCTTTTCTTTCCTCACTGGGCTATTTTCCCTGTTGGGGCCCCTGGGTTTATAGAATCCTGCTTTTCCAACTAGGGTTGTAGCTTAGCAATTAATAATAATAATATCTTCGATATGCAACTTGGTAGCAGACGCACGTGAAATGGTGCAAAAAGAACAATTACGTCATTTTTTTTATTGTTCTCTCAGGTTATATATACATATATATGCATATACATACGTATATATACATATATATGCGTACACACACACACACACACACACACATATATATATATATATATATATATATATATATATATATATATATATATATATATATAAACATTATATATATATACTGAGCAGGTGCACCAGTTTGGTAGTAACTGAAAAGCGGAGTGAATGCAACTAACTTCATTTCAACAGAGCATGAGTTTATAAACAACCCAAGGAAGATTGCCACAAAAATTCAAACACAATTAAGCAAGAACATACACGCCTAAACAGATTATCTGTATGAGGGGAGAGCGATAAGGATAACATAAAATATAAAATAAACTGAAATGCCTTTACAGCGTACGAGCGTGTGTGATACACGTGTGGTACATGGCTTACCCCCTAAAAGAGACATGCACGGGAAATAGGATGCGCTGCTCTGGAGAGGCAAACTGTAGGCGGGTAAACTTAACAGAGATACACACGTTTAAGCCGATCAATGGAGACCCAGTATTCTTTGCCACAAACGTTTAGTGAGAACGCCTTCATTGTTCGACAGATCACGAGGAAAGGGCCAATGTAAGGGGGTGTTAAAGCTAGCTTGCTGGTATTGTTGTGCAGGAAAATGTGCAATGCCTTGTACAAACCTGTCGGTATGTGTTGCTTCGCTGGGGGCTTGAAAGTCTGGTGGCATGGAGTAAATTTTCCCACAAAATGATGTGGGCACTGGAGATTGTCGGAGGAGTTTGTTGCAAAAAAAAATTTGGCAGGGACGACCAACAGATCGCCATACACCATTTTAGCCGCCGAGACATCCATAGTGTCCTTAGGAGTGGTCCTTAGTCCCATGAGAACCCAGGGAACCCGAGTAAACTAGTTGGAGTCCTTGCAGAAGGACATCAAAGAGGCTTTGAGGGTACGATGAGAATGTTCAACCCCTCCGTTGGCAGCAGAAATGTATGAGGTCGTGTGATGTCGGGTGATTCCCAGGAGATTCGCTAATGATGTCCACAACTGAGAGGTGAAAGTGGTACCCCTGTCAGACGTAATATGCTGAGGGATACTAAGTCTCACTATCCATCCTGAGAGTAAGGCAGCTGCACAAGGCGGACATTGCAGTTTCCAACGAGTATAGCAGTGATGACAGTAAACAGGTAATGATGTTCTTGTGATGTGGGTAGGGGACCTACAACATCGACGTGAATGTGGGCAAAGCGCTACTGAGGTTGAGGAAAGGTGTCCAATCCTTAATCAGTGAGGCAATGTAGTTTAGAATTTTGGCTTGAAGTACAGGTGCGGAATCAATCCTTAGCATCCTTAGTAACGCCGTGCCAATTGAACTTCGTCTTTAGTAGCTGTACAGTAGAACTATGCGAGGGATGTGAAAGGCCATGCATGAAACACCTGTTGGCAAATGGGAGAAGAGATCTGCAGTCTAGGTCTACCAGTACTAATGTCACAGAGGAAGGTGACGTTGAAGTCATCGAGAGGGACGTCTTCCCAATGTAGGGATGTACAGGATGCCCTACATGCTTGGTACTCTGTATCTTTTCGCTGGGCTTCTGCCAAAATGTTGTAATCCAATCCCAAATGAATGGCAGGCAATGTGTTTCTTGATAGGGCATCAGCAATGGGATTCATTTTCCCAGGGACATGTTGAAGGGTACAATTATATTCAACTATGATGTAGAGATGTCAGCATTTATGGCCAGACCAGGAATTGGACTGTCGAGTGAACACGAGAGGCATCTGGTCGGTGCGAAGGACATACCTTCCAAAAAGCAGCAAAAGTGACGGCCAGCCAAGTGCACCACCAGCAATTCGAGGTCGAAGGTAGAGTAGCCGCATTCTGCCTTGGACAGTTTTCTACTAAAGAAGGCCAATGGGCAGGGTATTCAACAACTTATCATATCCCTGTAATTGACCAGCTAATGGAAAAATCCAGAGTGTACGACAAATCACTATACATGGCATTTATTTAGAGACCATGAGAAAACTTTCGATTCTGTCAAATCTTCAGCAGTAATGAAAGCACTTCAAGGACAATGATTAAATAAATCTTATGTTAGAACACTTGTATACATCTATACAGAAAGTAAAGCAAATCTAAAACTACATAAAGATAATGAGAAAATAACGATTGAGAAAGGAGTTAGACAAGGAGACACCATCTCTCCTAAATTATTCGCCGCCTAGAAGTTTTTAAAAGGTTGGATTGGAAAAAATGTAGAAATTAACATTAATGGTGGATACCTTAAACACTTAAGATTTGCATATGACACAGGTCTCTCTAGTGAATAATGGGAAGAATTGTAAAAGATGACAGAAAATTTGAATAGAGAGAAATGCAGGAATGAAAATGATTATGAGTAAAATTAAGATGTTCAATGAAAATGGAGAGACAACAAATAAGGGTTATGGACGAAACTCTGGATTTTGTTGATGCATATATGTGCTTAAGACAGACAGACAGTAAGTGTTTCCCTAGTATATGAGACCAAAACTAAAAGAAGGATAAGCATGGGTGCAAGAGCTTTTGGAACATAAAATTACATTAAGAAAATTAAAATGACACTTTCTCTAATAAGATAAGTATTTAATCAGATGGTCCTACCAGTATTAAATTATGCATCAAAAACTTGAAACTTGGAGTCTTACTAAAGCCTTAGAACATGAGCTATTTACAACTCAAAAAGCTTTGGAGAGAATAATGATGGGGTTAACGCTAAGAGACAGAAAATGAGCAACATCCGTACGAGAGCAAACTTAAGCAGACGAGGTTATAACATATAATGAAAAGAAATTGACATGTGGAGGACACAATCAGAAGCAGCATGGGAAGGAAGAGAAGACAAAAAGAGCAACATATACATATTTGTGTGTATGTATGTATGTATGTGTATATATATATATATATGTGTGTGTGTATATATATATATATAAAAACAATTAGAATAGCGGCAACGTATCCCTGCGTGTCGTAAGAGCAACTAAAAGGGACGGGACAAGGGAACTGGGAACCCCCTCTCCTGTATTTACAATCCTGTGAGACATCATCAAAGAAGTGGAGCTGGGGGGAGAGTGACTGATCCCCGCACTCTAGTTTTGGGGTGTTTAAATATGCGTGGATGTAGTACGATAGAGAGTAAAAGATGTGAGATTGGAAGTATGTTTAAGAATAGAAGGATGGATATAGTGGCTTTGTGTGAGACAAAGATAAAAGGGAAGGGTGAAGTGATGTTTGGTGAAATGTCTGGTAGAGTGTCTGGGATTTAAAGGGGAAGAGCGAGAGAGGGTGTGGCTTTATTGCTGAGTGAATGGATGACAGGTAAGGTAGTGGAAAGGAAGGAGATATCATCTAGGTTAATGCGGTTAAGGGTTAGGTTATGTTGAGCTTTTGTCAGTGCGTATGGGCCAGGTTGTGAGAAAGGTGAAGAAGAGCGGAATGAGTTCTGGAATGAATTAACTAGGTGTGTAGAAGGCCTGAGTAGAAGGAATTATGTAGTTGTCATGTGTGACTTAACCCTTTTACCCCCAGGCTCTTTGGAAATTTTTAACCCTTAACCGCCAAAAAGGTTATTTTTTCCCAGCACATTTTGCAGTATATATTTTTCAAATTGCTCTAACAGCTTTAATTTCTGTCATAGAGAGGTCAGGTTGGTCTCATTCTCTTGGAAAATGCCTGAATTTTTTCAAAAAAAATTACCAAAAATATGAAAAAAAAATTTTTTTATAGCATTTTTTGCAAGGACGTACC
>NC_090733.1:119914228-119929228 GCF_036898095.1 Palaemon carinicauda | reverse complement strand
AGAAGTGAGACATGGAAAAGTTCGAGGTGCTCTTTATTTGCCCCCAGGTCCTGGACCTTTCCCAGGAGTCATTGACATATTTGGATTTATTGGAGGACTCTTCGAATTTCGTTCAGGTGAGTGTACAATAAGCTTCCAGCTTCAACTGAAACTGTACTCTTATCTCTTCCACCGCAGTGTATCTTCAAGTTGTTGTTTTATAACTATATCCATATATAGATCTACAAATCTTCATCTGAAACTAAGCTTTCAAGAATAAACTTTCCTCTTTCATAAAGTGCTACCTTGCTTGTGATAAAAGTAACATACGCCTAACGGTTAGTACACGTTAAAATTATTATCACTAATAGTACAATGGCTTTATCAAACTTTACTTCTAATAGTATGCACTCAAGATAAGCCATCTACTACACTTTTTCATCTTGTTACTCCATTTTTCCAGTACTGACTTACTGACCTTCTGACTCCAGCTACTACAGTTCTGGAGTAGTTTACTTTGGGTTGCTATAAAAGAGTGCATATTATACTGAACAGAGTCAGGATAGCACAAAAGAATGCTCCCTGCATTTCTCTTTAATCTTTGCTTCTCTCCATATTACATCCAGAATTGACTGTCATCTATTATCTAAAAATTCAGAATGTAGAAGTAAGAATGAGAAACGATATAATTTACTTTGTGTAAATTTGCATTGCCCTATTGCATTTAGAAAAATAAATCTCTACTTATGCTGCTCTCTGTACGAAAAATAGATTTTAATAAACTAATGAAGAGTTAAGTAACTAAGTTCAATGTGAGCTTCTTGAGTCTTCTTTAAGTAAGTCATGCAAAGTAAATATAAGTTTATTTCAAAGTGTTATTTCTTTGCAGCTATGTTAGCATCAAGAGGCATTGCAAGTCTAGCACTTGCAGTATTCAACTATGATGACCTTCCACCGACTCCGAGCGAGATTCATTTCGAATACTTTGAGGAGGCCATGCAAGTCCTGATGAACCAGCCCCAAGTAATACCTGATAGATGTGGCGTCGTGTGCAACAGCAAATCAGGAGACATAGGCTTTAACATGGCCATTCTCTTTGATGAGGTGAAGGCAGTTATTGGAATTAACGCACTTACTTTCCCATTTTACAGTCAATATTATTATAGAGGAAAGCAATTTATAACAAGCATGGTCTTGCCAGGCAATGCGCTGGTGACCGACAGTGACGGAATGTCTTATTGCGATTTAGAACCATTCTTCTGCAGCTCCAATCCTCACATGATACCAGTAGAGGAGGCGGCTGAAGACACTAACTTCATGGTGGTGTGTGGAGATGACGATACTGGCGGCTTCAAAGCTAGCATTCCCCCATTCGAAGAGAGAATGCGGAAGGCAAACAAAACCAATTACGAGACTATTCTATACAAGGGCTTGGGCCATTTAGCGCATCCTCCCTTCGACCCACTGTGCTACGCCAGCCATCAGCCTCATTTACCATTAGCTGAAGGAAATGAGGGAAAGGGATTCACATTCAAGTGGGGAGGCACACCCCTGGAAACATGCGTGGCCCAGGTCGATCTCTGGAAGCGGATGCAGGCGTTTTTTAACAAGCACGTGCGCGATGAGAGTTATTGGTATCAGGCATACTTGCAAAACGCTAACAAAGATGCATAGTATAAGAATTTGTGAAATAACCATGAGGGCGATTCTGTTTATGGAACCTATAAGTGCCAACTCCGTTATATAATTTATAAAGATATTATTACTTTTTGGGTTAAGATTATCATGTTTAACTGTTCACATAAACTGATAATCTACAAATTTTACAAATTACAAAAAGTGAAAAATATATAAATATATTTTTTTACGTGTTACTACTGTACTTGTTATTCTTTAGTACAAACCAAAATATCATGTGATGTTGAAAGGAAACGCAGTATATACGAGAAAACTAATATAAATAAACTAATTTTAATCTAATTAATTTTAATCTATATTTCAGTCCCAGATATTCAGGTTATAACATACAATTTTCTGTTAATATATGTACTTCAAGTTTCTATCATCATTATTTTCATAATGATATCATTTACTAACACCTTCGTTATTTAACTTAATATGCGAAAACAAAATATCCTAAGAAAAATAAGAGAACTATTGCAATTACCACTTTAGTATATCACTTGTGGAAAGCAAGACAAACCATAGTTATACTTCTCTGATGAAACACTCAAAATAAAAAAAATATTTTTATAACAAATATCAATAAATAAATATATATATATATAATGTAAATTTATGTAAATAGATATGTAGTGTATATATTATTATTAGCTAAACTAAAACAGGGAAAACAGTCCAGAGGAGAGAAGCAAGGAAATAAATAAACTATATATGAGAAGTGATAGTAAAACAATAATCAAAGATTAGCATATTGCCGTCAGCTATTTCAATATATAAATTATGTAAAATCTACTTCAATCTTGTATTCCCTTTTTTGTTAATTTTGAACAGAAAATGGCTTAACAGTAACAGCGGAAAATACTACCCAGCAGGTATCTGCACAACATATAACAATAACTATATTTAAGATTAATGATACTTATATTTTACAATATTCATAAAATATTGGCAGTTCATCTATTGACAATAATTTACACTAGGCCTGTGATATAATTTCTCGAATATTTGAACTCAGGTGACGTCCGAAAGATGAAATCAGAAATATTTCCAGACCAAAGTTCAAATATAAAAGATGATAAACAGGAACACAGTTCCTGGTGAAATCCGAGCTTCCAAGATTTCCCTGTATTCCTCGAAAACATCCGCAGCGTTTTATTATTATCATTACTATTACTAGCCAAACTACAACCCTAGTTGGAAAAGCAGGATGCTATAAGCTCAAGGGCACTAACAGGGAAAAATAGCTCAGTAAGGAAAGTAAATAAGGAAATAAATATACTATAAGAGAAATATGTACAATTTAAGAACAGTAACAATAATAAAATAGATCTTTCAATTTATAAACTATAAAAACTTGAAAAAACAAAGAGGAAGAGAAATAACATCTGATAGTGTTCCCCAGTGTGCCTTCAAGCAAGAAAACTTAACTCAAGACAGTGGAAGATCATGGTACAGAGGCTATGGCACTACCCAAGACTACAGACCAATAGTTTGATTTTAGTGTCCTTCTCCAAGAAGAGCAACTTACCATAGCTAAAGAGTCTCTTCTATCCTTACCAAAAGGAAAGTAGTCATTGAACAATTACATTGCAGCCGTTAACCCCTTGAGTGAAGAGAATTTGTTTGGTAATTTCAGTATTATCAAGTGAATGAGGGCAGAGGAGTAGGCCAGACTATTCGGTGTATGTGTAGGCATGAGAAAAATAAGTCTTAATTAGAGATAGGAATCCAATGTAGTACTGTCTTGGCAGTCAAAGGACCCAATAACTCTTGCAGTAGTATATAGAGTCTGTCACATAGTACCTATTAGGCACTAACAGAGACGCGAGGTGAATGCAAGCATTTTTATTCAACAAGATAACGAGCTTACATACAAACAGTTGAGGACAACATGGCACAAAAATTCAAACAATGAAATGCATGCATCGGCAAGCTTAAACAGGTTTACCAGCGTAAGGAGAGAGCAAGATAAAAAAAAGCAATAGCATTACAGTGCATGATCGTGTATGAAACACGTGCGGTGCACGTCACAACAGTGTCACAGAAATGTCTTCACAAATGCACTCAGTGATGGATGAAACAAGTTTCTGTAATTGATGGATCAGTTGCTTTCCCGACAGATGTTTTCTATAAGACTTGAGATAGTTTAGGGCGAAACTATATAATACAATACAGAAGGCTGAAGACGTTGACAAATTACGAGGGATTTCCAGAAGCTATTATTCTAAAAAACTATACCCTTCATATAGCAGCTCATTACAATGTTTCCATTTTAACGTTAACATTTAATATTCTAAAATAAAATAACCTTTGTCACAGGTCCTATAACATAATATAGATAAATTCAATTACATATAACGGAGTAACAATCATAAAATAGTTATATGTAAACAATAATGAGAGAATTATGTAAACCTGTTCAACATGAAAACATTCACTGTAAGCTTCAATTACTGAAGTTCCCCCGATTCAATTGCCTGATTAGGAAGATCATTCCACAATCTGCTCGCAGAGTGAAGAAGAAGTCACAGCCATCAAGAGCAACGCTCTGTTGCTCCCCACGTATTTCGCGAATTTTGCTGCTCACCTGGCTCAGCAAACATTAAGTAAGGCTATTTATTATAGGTTAACTTTTCGTCAATCGGATAGGACTGTTTTTAATTCCCTTTGGCAAACAGATTTGGCAGAGGAGGTCTCAGTACTGTCAAAGCGTCAGGGTGTGGTATGATGCCAAGCATCATGGCGTCTCCAGCAGAAGCACAAGGTCTAGTTCAACAGATATCCCAGTAACTTCTGCCGCCCACTCTCCCGAAAATATATTAACCACTTCTACTAGCAGTGCGGTAAGATCAAAACTAAGAAAAAAAATAGACTTCGGAACTTGTTTATGTGGGAGAGAAACAGGGAATAAGAAAATTGAGTGCGATACAAGCAAACAATGGAATTATATTGATTGCGAGGGAGTTACTGGAGAAGTTAAAAATCTTCGTGAAGAACAGAATTTAGACTACACTTGTAAGGCATGTTGCGAGAAAACTACTGCAATGTTATCTACATCCATGGAAAAAATACATTTAGTTTCCCCAGCTCCTAACCAATCAGATTTGATTTAATATATGGGCAATTTGTTTCACGAAATAAATGAAGAAAATGACAAAATATTTAATTAGATGATAGATAATAATGAAAAAAAAAAAAACACTTGGAAACTCAGAATCTGATAAGTAGCCAAATTGATGATCTTAATACGCAAATTAACGAGTACAAAGGTAAGGTTGACAATTTGGAAGTATCAATGAACTGTCAAATATAGGATTACAGATGTTGAAAGCAATATGAAGAAAAATAAAACTGATCTTTTGGTGAAATTTGAAAACACTCTTAGACGTCCAAAATGTAATAAGAAAAGATATTAAAGAAAGTGAAATTAGGACAAAATTGGATCTCTTGGACACTGATAGAAGAGCCAATAGACTTATGATTGAAAACATAAAGGAGAGTACCACTGCCTTAAAGGTAATTAAAGAAATTGCCAAAGAAGCTGACATTGATGATGACTTCAACCCACATAGAAATGTTTACTCAAATAAGTGGACAACTAAACCAGCGTCAGTAACAGGTAAGAATTTGGCTTGTGTAGAATTTAGATAGGCAGAAGACAAATTTAAATTTCTTAGAAAGGAAACAAGACACATATTGGAATCAATGGATGCTACACATAAGCTTCATGGAATCAAAGTGCATCCTAACAGGTCAGCTACAGAGAGAAATCAATATAAGGAACAAAAAGCTGAAGCAGAAAAGAAACTTTAGACCTCTCAGAGCAGGAAACACGGAAATTTATTTGGATAGTCAGACTAGGTAAGGTATTGAAAGTGAAGAAGAGAGAGCAAGCAGCAGGTGAGGAGCAAACGTGCGAGTAGATTATAAGATTATGAAAGATAGCACCAGTCACCTAAACAAACTTGAGTGTATCTATTCTAATTTAGATGGTATTTCTAATAAAGCTGATGTTTTTAATGAATATAAAAATAAGGAAAAACCTAATATCATGATAACTGAAACAAAGTGGTTTCCTTCCGATCTGTCCTCGGAGTATTTTAGATTGCCCTCCTATAATGTAAATAGAAAAGATTGGGTATCTCGCAACAGAGGAGGAGGAGGAGTGTGTATTTTAGTTCATAATAGTATTCCCTCAGAAAAAAATTTCCAAACAATTCTTATGGAACTGAAACTGTTGCTTGTGTAGTCAAATATTATAAGAAATTGTTAGCTAGATGCATATACCGTCCTCATGACTCAGATGAATGGGTAAATCGTGGAGTAAATGACACTATAACTTTCTTGTCCGAGTCATATGCTAATTAATACTTGATCTGTGGTGATTTCAATTTTCCAAAAATATTATGGATAAATTGTTTTGTTGACACTGGTGCTGCAAATCTACTTAATAGGGTGGAGAGTAAATTCTTTGACTGTTGTCAAGATTCCTTTCTTTTTCAGCATGTTCTAGAATTCGCATGGCAAGGGGTGTAGAGATGCTTTCGACTTTAGATTTAGTCTTAACAAAAAAACAATTAGAAATAGATTAAATTATATATGATGCTTCAATAGCAAAGAGTGATCATGCAGTTTTAGTTTTTGACTTCCCACTCGAAGGTTATTGCGAGGTTGAATTTGAAAAAAAAAATTGTATTTTAAAAGGAAATTACAAGATTAACGAATTTCTCTAGGCATTCAATTGGCAGACATCTGATCATGGAAATGTTGAAGTCAAATGGAATATATTGATGTAATTATACATTACAACCACTGAAAATAATATTCCAATAGCACTACCCCAGGCGGGATCTTCGTCTAACCAAAAATGGATGAATAGGGACGCTGCCAGTGCTAGACATCAGAAAGGGGAGAAGTGAGAGAAATACGTCAAAAACAAGTCCCGAGAATTATGCAATTTACGCTAGATCCAGGAATGATTCAGTCAAAATTAAAAGAGAAGCAAAACTGGTTTATGAAATGAATCTAGCTGATGAAATTGAACAATGAGATTTTAAATTATTTTATGCTTATATGCGAAGCCACACAACAATTAAAAAAAACAGTAAGTAGAGTGGAAAAAAAAACCTTGAATCTTAAAGAAACAGCAGAAACGTTAAATGCTTCATTCCACTCGGTTTTTTTTTTTTAATGAAGGAGACGGTCCAGTGCCTACACCAGAATTTAGTTTTGAAGGCGAGTTATTCGAAGACATCAATCTCAGTGTCAGTGATGTTCATGAGATTCTAAGTAAATTAAAAATTGAATCTTCACCTAGACTTGATGGTTTTTATCCAAACATCTTTGTGAAACTGCAGATATCTTTGTAGCTCCCATGTACAAACTTTTAAGGGAATCTTGGGACACTGGCATTGTTCCTGGTAGTTGGATGACAACGTATGTCACCCCTATATATAAGAAAGGTAATAAAAGTGAACCATTGAACTTTAGACCGGTAAACTTAACTTCAGTAGTTAGTAAGGCGATGGAGAAGATAGTTAAGAATGCTGGAGTCGAGCACCTTCTTACCAACAACCTTTCGACCATGCATCAACATGGTTTCAGGTCTAGTAGGTCATGTCTTACCCAACTGCCTGAATATTTTTTAGAAATTTATGAGTTCTTAGATGAAGATAAAGCAGTTAAGGTAGATGGCAAAGTAAACGGATTTTGAGCGAAGCGAAAAATCTATTTTTGGGTGAGATAGCCATGGCGTCCTGATGGAAGGTTCCTTTTTGGTAGCTTCCTTGGGTATATAACTACTAAGATATTCCCAGAGAATTTAACCACAGGTTATCACAGAATTCTAACTTCTGGAGCGAGTATCCTAAAGGTTTCCCTTTTAAGACATCGTATATCAACAGGGGACGCATGTATTAACGCGCCACATAGCTATCTACACCCCAAACAGAGTTAACACTTCGGTGTGTAGGGGCGGAGAATAGCTGGGAGCCGTTCCACAGCTAATCTCGTTCGTGGCTACTTTTGGTACTCGAGACGTAAACAAACGGGCGCCATTGCTAAATGACGTCACGTCCGTCCTCATCCTGAAGCCAGTTGCTTGCCGATCACCATGATACAGCAGAGCAGGGTGGGACCTAAAAACTGGACGAAGTAGCAGGGAGGGTCCATCAGGACGCCATGGCTATCTCACCCAAAAATAGATTTTTCGCTTCACTCAAAATCCGTTTTTTGGGCTCAAGCCATGGCGTCCTGATGGAAGAATACCAGAGAATCAATGTATCGTGGTAGATTTTCCCCTATTGGGTAAGTGCCAAAGGCTTTGAACAAGGTAGCATAGTAATCTTAATAAAAGAACCGTAGGGAAGAACCTTCCTGCCCCCCTTGGCAGTGAAGTTCCCACGGGCCATGCCGAGATCAAAGTGGTTATCGAAGGGCTATTCACCTTGCTAGAAGAACCTGAAGAACTTGGAGACGAGACTGAATGGTTGGCATTCGTATCGGAACATTCTCGAAGGCAGACAAGTGGTGGTTGGACACTGTATGTAGAGAAGGATAGTTTCGTCTCTAGGGTATGAAGAGTAAGTATTCGTATTGGAATATTACATTGCAAAGGTGAATATATAATAAGGGTTAGGACCTCAGTATCTCCATGAACCATAAGGAAGGGGATAATAAAACTATGACAGGCATGTATTTCATAGTATAAGTAGGAGCGGATTGAGACGCACAAGTAATAAAATAAGAATTTTATTTCACAATTGCAGAAAATTAAATGAATTGCAGTAATAAGTAAAGTTAATTTACAGTAAATTATAATGTACATAGTAATAAAGACTTGCTCTTGAATCTGAAAGGGAATTTCAAATTTATTAGTAGGCACTCGTTCTCGAGGAACGTCAGTCTTTAATTAAAACACATCATGCTCTAGGCATGCGGCACTTGTGTGACGACTATGACATTTCACCTGGGATAAGAACAGTTATAAGAAAGCACTAAGTGTTTTCGACATCACTACGTATCACTCGAGGGTCAACATAGGCACCCGAAGAGTTAGAGTCCCAAGTAACTCGCTGTTCTATGCAGAGTTAGGTGCAGGTTTCATAACACTACCTGCGGCTACCACAAAATGTTTGACTTCGTGCACTTGTTTCGCATAATGTTTGAAGAAAACACGCGAGGACTTCCAGCCTGTGAAGCTTTTAAGGCTTTCGAAGTCCATACTCTGAAAGAAATTCAGAGACGATGCAACTTTTCTAGGATCGTGACCGGCGGGTGTACTGTCAGGATCCGCTCTGCGAATGAAGTAGGTGATTTTCGCTCTTAGTTGTTTCAGTCACAGGTCGCTGCCCGATGTTTCTCCTTTGAAGAGTTGGCCTCCACCAAAGTTCGAAGTTCTGCGAAGATAGACCTTGAGGCTCTCTACTGGCCATAGAGAGGCATCTTCCTTCAGGGGGCATATTCTCCAGGGGCCCCATCTTTTGGTGGGTAATTCGTTTTTGGCGAGAAACGTCGGATCCGGGGAGAGGGTAATGTCTCCTGAATCAGTAAACAGGATGTGACCCTCTTCTCTTGATAATGCCACTATTTCGCTGACTCGGGCTCCTGAAGCAAGAGCAAAGAGAAATATAACTTTCTGAGTCAGATCCTTGAGAGGGCATGAATCATTATCCAAGTTGGAGGCGAATTGGAGCACCTTGTCCAATGACCAGGAGATCGGTTTCGGTGGGAGTGCTGGGCGTAGACGAGCGCATGCTTTCGGCAGTTTATTGAAGATGTCGCTGGACAGATCAATTTGGAAGGCATACAACAGTGGTCTAGTCAAGGCCGATTTGCAAGTAGAGATCGTATTGGCTGCTAATCCCTGTCCATGAAGGTGAATAAAGAAGGACATGCAGAAATCAACGGTGATTTCCTTAGGATTTTTTGCCTTGACGAATGAGACCCATTTTTTCCAAGATGATTCGTATTGCCGTCTTGTGGATTCGGTCTTGTATTCCTCGAGGAAGTCTAGACTTTTCTTCGAGATCCCAAACCTCTTCTTTGCGGCTAGGGAGAGAAAATCATGAGATGAAGGTCCTTGATTTTCGATGATGAAGCGAAGACAGTCGACTTCTGTACTTGTTGGGAGAGAACTGGGCCCGGGAGAGGGATCAGCGTGGGCTGCAGCTCCAGGACCAGGGGGTACCAGTTGCTCTGGGGCCACTTGGGAGCCACTAGGGCCGCTGTCCCTTTGAAGGTTCTCAGCTTGGAGAGGACTTTCAGCAGAAGGTTGGTGGGAGGGAACAGGTAGATCTTGGACCATCTGTTCCAGTCCAGTGACATGGCGTCCACTGCTTCTGCCTTGGGGTCCTCGTACAGGGCCACATACCGAGGAAGTTGATTGTTGTCGCTCGTTGCGAAGAGATCGATCTGAAGTTCTGGGACTTGGTGAGAGATGAAGGAGAATGATCTTGCGTCTAGAGACCATTCCGACTCTATCGGGCTTGTCCGAGATAGAGCGTCCGCCGTCACGTTGCGGAATCCTTGTAGGTGAACTGCAGACAGGTGCCATTTCTTCTTCTCTGCCAGACGGAAGATTGTCAGAAGCACCTGATTTATCTGGGGCGATCTTGAGCCTTGGCGATTGAGACATCGAACTACCACCGAGTTGTCTAGGGTTAGACGAATATGGATCAAGGGAGGCGGGGAGAGTTTCTTCAGAGTTAGAAGGACCGCCATGGCCTCCAAGATGTTGATGTGAAACGTCTTGAATAGGGGAGACCATGTGCCTTGAGCCTGTTTTTGGTGGGAGTGACCTCCCCAACCCTCCAGCGAAGCGTCCGTGTGGATGTTGAGTGATGGAGGTGGGTGTTGAAGAGGAATGGACCTTTTCAGGGCCTTTGCTTCCGACCACGGCTTGAGGAGAAGTCGAAGTCTGTTTGGGAGCCGTCTCTTGAGGTCTCTTCGAGCGATGGATGCAGAACGTCTCCAGACTCCCGCGGCATCCTTTAGCTGTGCACGAAGCACCGGGTTTGTCACTGAGGCGAACTGTAGAGAGCCTAGAACTCGTTCCTGCTGGCGTCTTGAGATCCGCTTGGATTTCAGTAGTCGCTTGACAGACCCTGCTATTTCCTTCCTTTTCTTCTGGGGGATGGAAAGGCGGTGTGACTGAAGGTTCCACTGGATTCCTAACCATTGGAACTTCTGAGCTGGAGAGAGGTGAGATTTCTTCACGTTTATCTTGAATCCCAGGTGTTCTAGGTACTGGGTGACTTTGCTGCAGGATTTTAAACAATCCTCGGGCGATGAAGCCCAGACTAGCCAATCGTCGAGGTAGGCCATCACCTGGACGTCTCGGAGGCGGAGCTGTTGTACTATGGCGTCCGCCAGCTTTGTGAAGATCCGAGGGGCCACATTGAGGCCGAAGGGCATGGCCCTGAAGGCATAGCTTTTCCTTTGGAGTCGAAATCCTAGGTAGGAGGAAGCGTGATGGTTCATTGGAACGTGCCAGTAGGCATCCGCCAGGTCTATGGAGACCGTGTAAGAACCTCGAGGCAGAAGGGTCCTTATCTGTTGAAGAGTCAGCATCTTGAACTTGTCGTTCGCTATGAACTTGTTGAGGGGGGATAAGTCCAGAATGACTCTGAGTTTGTCGGAGTCTTTCTTGGGGACGCAAAACAGTCTCCCTTGGAACCTGGTGGACTTTACCCTCCTTATCACCTTCTTGTTCAAGAGATCTAGGACATATTCTTCCAGAAGGGGGGTTGATTGTTGGAAGAATTGCTGGAAGGTTGGGGGTGGTTGAGTCCAACTCCAGCCTAGACCCTTCTTGACGATGCTGTGCGCCCAGGGATCGAAGGTCCAACGATCCTGGAATTGGCGGAGTCTTCCTCCCACCGGAAGCACTTCATTGCTTCTGGTGTCCCGAGGGTTTACTGCCTCGGACGCTAGCTCCCCTTCCTCCTCTGACTCTGGAGGGACGGCGAGATGCTTCTCTGCCTGCACCTCTGTTTGAGCCTCTACCTTTGGGACGAAAGGTAGTCGTCTGTTGCTCGAAAGCAGGGGTGAAAACCGGCGACTGTGACAAGACCGGTTGGGTGACCAGCTGAAAGGTCTGCTGTGGCTGAGCTGCCACTTGGGGAGTAGCGGGTCCCGGAAACTGCCGTCTCTGTTGACATTGCTGGGGTTTCTGCTTGGAGGATTTCCTCTTAGGTTGAGGTCCGTCGTCCTGAGAGGATTTCCTCTTCTTCGACATGCCCCACCTGTGGAGAAGGTTCCTGTTCTCCGTGGCGGCCTTGTCGGTGATCTCTTTCACGAGGTCAGAGGGAAAGAGGTGCTTACCCCAGATGTTGGAGGAAATCAGCCTCCGGGGTTCGTGTTTCACAGTGGCACCTGAGAACACGAATTCTCGACAGGCTCTCCGAGCCTTCATTAAGTGGTACAAATCCTTCACCAGAGTTGCCATGTGGGATTTGGCGAGTACCATGTAGTGGTCTGGGACTCTGGTGTCACCAGCCATGATATCAAGTTGTACCTGGTGGGACATGGATGCTGCAAGCCTTTCCTTCGTATCTTGTTCCCGACGAAGGAGGTGGTCGTTGAGTTTCGGGAGGTCTTCGTTAAACTGACGTCCGGCTACGTCAGGATCTAGCTTTCCCACCACGAATGTATGCTGGATATCCTTCCAGTGTCGAGCGTCGGGGGGAGTTACTATGGAGAAGGGTCTGCACTCCTCCAGTGCAGGGCAGAGTTTTCCTTCTTCCACAGCCTTGTGGCATGCAGCGAAGGCCTTTTCCATGAAGGGAAGGACTGCATCGTCGGGTGCGACGTAAGTAGGGTGCTTCTTGCTCAGGGCCGGAAGGTTAGAGCAGGTAAAACCCCTACTTTTAAATGCGGTGGCTAGCATAGCCTGGGCCTTCGAGAGATCGAACACTATCTCCTCCTTGGGTTCGGTCTCTTCTTTAGAGGCAGGTTCAGAACGAAGCCGGACGTAACAGTCCGGGTAAGCCTCAAAGTTCGGGAAGAACTCCACATCTTCCAGGGGGACCGTGCCAATCTTATCGCTGATAAAGATCCTGCCGGTCGCGATAACCATATGCTCGGCATACCTCCAGGGGTTAGCATGTGAGCATGCAGGGAGATCCTTAACCGAGATCTTCTTCGGTTCTTTGGACCCCTTCATGGACCTGATGAACTCGTGAGTTTCTTTAAGCCTGTCGTCCATAATGGCTTTAATCATCCGGAACATCTCTTGGGCGGATGGAATGGGTTCCGGGGTAGCGGAGGTAGACGGGAGAGACACTTCCGTCGGTGTAGGAGTAGGGGCGGTGATGGAAGGCGGAGCGACCTCCTGCTCCTCTTCATCTTCCGCACCTTGGGCCATAAGGGTCTTCTCCGTGCCCTCCGAGATATCCGACATATGTTCGTCATTCTCGGAATCCAGGTGGCACTCGTGCATGGACTGGGCCATGACTACATCTGGTTCCACCGTGATCTGGACGATGGGGATCAGTTCTTTGGGCACCACAGAATCAGGGGAGGCCTTTGGGAACAGAAGGGACCTCATTTCTTCAGTGGCCAGGTATGGTCCAGTGGCGTTCTTCTGGAAGCCACGCACCCACTTGCGTAGCTTATCCCGAGAAGTGTCCCTGACCTCCGCTGAGGGAGGGTTATGAAAGGCATCGACTAGGCGATCCTGGCAGACCATACAGTTCTGCGGGTCCCAGAACTTCAAATCCCCTTTCTTGTTGGCACAAGGGGCGTGGGTCCTACACGCCGTATGCCCGTAGAAGTGCGGGCGTTTCACGGCACAGAAGTCGTGATCACATTTCATCTGCTCCTCCTGTAAAAGAAAGAGAATATGAGTATGGGGGGGGTCATAAGAATGACTCTTAAACTAAAGTTAATATTAATCATTAATTTTAACTTGACAAAAGGTGTGATGCACAGAGGAAGGGCTGAGATAGGATAGGTACATACTCCGTGCATCCCGCCCGGCTGGTTTCCGTAACCTTCATCCGTGGACAATCTGAAGTGACCGAAGGCACAGGATAGAATTCAATATAGAAAGTCCGTAGGGCAGATAGAATTCTATTGGGAATTGTCAAGGATATAAGGTTGGGACTGAGGCCAATCAGTTCCAGAATAGGGGACTAAAAGATCCCATAGGGTAACGGTTTCCGGCAACCAGCCGTGCTAAGATACACACAGCATGCTGGAAATCTGTGATATGCAAGAAGACAGCATGATTACCAATAGAACGGTAATAAGATACCGATCCATTTACGTAAACAAGTCATCTGGTTGCAGTGTAGGGCTATCAATATCAGATGATAGCTAGTAGAAGGGGGTGCAAGTCGCCTTGACGCCTCCGGAAGGCTCCGGCAGACCGCCGGCACGCCGGAGGCCGCTCCAGCAGAGTTTCTGGCATTAGGGAAGACAATATAGAAGTCAGGAGTAATACCAGGGTGGCGGCCGCCGGCACAGCGGCGGAACGCCGGAGGAGGGAGCGGCGGCTCCGGCAGCCGGAGGTTGCCGGCTTGGTGACAGGAACAAGGATGGTTATAGCAGAACCAGACTGCCGGCGGCGGATACCGGCACTCCGGGGGCCGGCCGGCGGACGGACGACCAAGCTATGAGGAAGGAGGGAGAGCCATCGGCTGGAAGCCGGCGGCAGGCGGCAGTCCCCCGGCACACGGAGGACTGGCGGCCCAGAGGTTAAGGGATAAGTCACCAAGGTAGGAGGTGGGTATTACCGACAGTGGAGGCGGCAAGGGACTGGCACCCGGATAGTGAAGAGACAGAAGGAGGGATGTAGGGGTCCGGCAACGGACCCCCAGACATCCCACCTGAGTGGGTGTACCCATGATAGAGGCTGACCCTATCACCCAGAAGCAGGGGCCGCAGAGGACCGGGAGCTAAGGTAGCCCAAGGGAGGGCTAGGGGACACCCAAGAGCGGGGGGGAAGCCCCTGCAGACAGAACGCATCCAGTGGCTAACCCCATAGGACACTATGAAGGGTATATGTACCAGAGCGGACTGCACACAGGAGCTCAAGGTAGCCCTATCACTCCACCCTAAGGAGGAGTTGTAGGACAGGGGACAGATGGGTATAGACTAACCTAAGTATAGGCTAGGCCATACAAGAGATAGGTGGGGAGGGGAGAAGAGAAGGGTCTTCCGTGGAGGGGGATCTGTACCAGAGCGGCCACTGAGGAAGGGAGGACACTCCCTAGCCTAAGGTAAGGCAGCTTGTCTGAAAACGGTGCATGGGTATCGTTTCAGCAAGGAACAGAACTAACCCCTCCAAAACCTAACCTAGAGCAGGGATGTTACATCCTGAACTAGGAAGGATGG
>NC_090733.1:119904228-119909228 GCF_036898095.1 Palaemon carinicauda | reverse complement strand
AAATGCATACTGTATGTCGATGCTAAACAATGACTCATAAACAATAAATAGACAGCCTACTACTGTCATTGTCAAGACGGGTGTAAGAAAGATTAGATTCCGCAGAAATGACAAAAGTTAGACGCCTAACAGTTACCAAATATATCTCTCAACCATTAAAGGCACTTTATTTTGCAACACAGCACACGATTGGGAATACAACACAATAAAAATGGAATATTATGCTGCAAATGTAGAGATAAGAAGAATGAAAAAATAATTTGAAAATACTACAAAAATATACAGAAATTTTCATTCCAAATTTACATGCATAAGCTCTATAATATTTTAGATCTCCAACTTCGAGAGCCACCGGTTTACTATTCTACTTCCTGATTAACAAGACAAAAACAAAAGCAAAAATAACTATAACAAAATAGCAAGAACGTAACAAACACTTCCTGGGAGTGACGGAATTGAGTGTGCTAGATTATATACATTTGAAAATCAATCCAGAAATAATACAACAGCTGAAACTAGCCATTATTTCCGCAATTTGTCATCGCCTTTAATTCTGGATGTTACAAGATGGCGAAGAAATTAGGAGAAAAAAAATCTCTATTCTTTGAAATAAGATGCAGACTTAAGTTATATATATGAAAAAAATACACCGGTTTCTCCCTTATCTGAAGCAAAAAAAAATCGCCAGCTTATCCTTGGTGAATTCCTTTAGAAAACTTCAACGGAATACGATACCAATAAGCGAGAAATATTTATGAAGGCCTAAAATCTGCTTGATATTATGAATTGATAAATAAATCATATAATAAAAGTGGGAATAAATACCCGAAGGATTTCAAAGAAATGTTCTACACAACTGCAATGCCATATCGTATTAATGGGAGGGTGGAAAGAAATGCGTGATGCTCATATCATAGCCACCTTTCGAGCTCCAAAGGAATTTGGATGAAAAATCACGTTTCTAAACGTTAAACTGTATTACATTCTACGACCAATTTATTTCTTACTTGAAGTATACAAACAATATATATAAATGTACATGTAATGTATAGCCTACATATATTATACACACATAAATAGTGTGTATATGTATATATATATATATATATATATATATATATATATATACATATATATATATATACATATATACTGTATATACATACATATATACATATTCATATATATACATATATATACATAAATAAATATATATATATATATATATATATATATATGTATACTGTATATATATACATATATATATATATATATATATATATATATATACATATATAAATATATATATAAACATACATATATATACTGTATATATACAGAGTATATATATATATACATATACACATATATATAGATATATATATAAATATATATATATATATATATATATATATATATATATACTGTATATATACAAATATATGTGTGTGTGTGTGTATGATTGTGTGTGTATGTGTGCGCGGACGCACACGTGCTCACTCTTGGGCCTTTTTCATTACATGCTAAAGCACTTATGGCCCCATTTTTTTTTAAAGACAACACTGTTTTTCGCCAGTGCATCTCTTCAAAGAAATCCTTACCTTCATTTAATAGCAGTGAATTCATACAAACAAAAATGAGAAGAAATCTATATATACAAAAAATGTGAGAATTTGGAGATATTTTGCACTTTATTCTGGAAAATCTATTGAAAACATCTTGATCTTGTTGAAAAGAGACACAGATAAATTTTGTGCATGAAAATAATCCAAACCTACTGTATTAGCAGCTGCTAATGCTTGAGACAATTAGTAGTTTCCTTGCAGCAATAATTCCACCAGTTTATTACGATATTCGTATGCGATGAAACCTTAATCATGACTGACCTCTGAAGAGAGAGAGAGAGAGAGAGAGAGAGAGAGAGAGAGAGAGAGAGAGAATTGTTAGCCAATAAACATTTAAATCCTAGAAAACCTTTCATCTACATTTCAAGGACACAAAAACTACTCTAGCGGTAATATCTCAAAGGCGTTGAAAATACCTCTGTTAGTGTGTTATTGGTCCTTTGACTGACAAAATTGGATCCCTCTCTAGTAACAGCCATTTTTCCTTTGCCTAAATATACACCGAGTAATCTAGCTTATTTATTTTCACACATTAGCCTCTATCCTCCAACATCTGACAACACCAAGATCAACAAAAAAAAAATCCTCTTCACTCAAGGGGGTTAACTACTGCACTGCAACTGCTCCTAGTGGCTATTTTCCACTTGGTAAGGGTAGGAAAGACTCTCTAGCTATAGTAAGCAGGTCTTCTAGGAGAAGAACTCCACAATAAAAAAAAAAAATAATTAGTCTTGGTTAATGCCATACTCTTCGTACCATGGACTTTCACTGTCTTGTGTTACAGTTCTCTTCCTAGAGTGTACGTTAAGGCACAATGTTTCCATATTTCTTGACTCACTGGACTATTTTTCATGATGGAGCCCCTGGGTTTATAGCATCCTACTTTTCCAATTAAGATTGTAGCTTAGCTAATAATAACAATAATAATAATAATAATTTTCTGTGTTGACAAGTAAAGCTCTCTCCCTCTGCTAATGTTGTTATTGATATTACTGTTTTCATTATGAATAACTGCTGTTATAATCATCAGTGTGACAATTTATGTATTATGCATATCTACAATTTAAGCCATCAGGTAAAGATCATTGGTGACTTAATCACTTACCTAGACTAATTGTGACCTGACCTATTTGCATATTAACATTTGAGCAACAAATAAGATCTTTACTAATTGAAGTAAAATATTTATAACTAGGAAGCAATTTGGTGATCCCATTAAACGAGTCGACAATTTTCAAAGCACGACAAAAGTTCCGTATAGAACTCCTAGATCACATGGAGCTGCGTTCAGGAGCATACAAGGCTACCAAGACGGTATTGGACAAGGCACCAGCCACCCGTTGAGATACTACCGCTAGGGAGTTATTGGATCCTTTGACTGACGAGACAGTACCACATTGGATCCCTCTCTCTGTTTACGGCTCAATTTTCTTCTATCCTAATCTTCCAACATTCTGCTCTGTCCTCATGCAACTGACAACAGTGAATTTACCAAACAATTTTTCTTCGCTCAAGGTGTTAACTACCGCACTTTAATTGTTCAATGGTTACTTTCCTCTTAGTAAGGGTAGAAGAGACTCTTTAGATATGGTAAGCAGCTCTTCTAGGAAAAGGACACTCCAAAATCAAACCATTGTTCTCTAGTCTTGGGTAGTACCATATCCTCTGAACCACGGTTTTCCACTGTCTTGGGTCAGAGTTCTATCAATTGAGAGTACACTAAGGCAAACTATTCTATCTTGTTTCTCTTCCTCTTGTTATTTTGAAGTTTTTATAGTTTATACATGAAAGATTTTTTTTTAACGTTATTATAGTCCTTAAAATTCTCTTTTAATTTTTTCTTAATTCCTTTCCTCACTGGGCTATTTTCCCTGTTGGAGCCCTTGGGCTTGTAGCATCCTGGTTTTCCAACTAGGGTTGTGGCTTAGCAAGTAATAATAATAATAATAATAATAATGATACTGAACCAGATCTAAAAGGAGTTACATTGTAACAATGAAAACGGTTTCTGATCTAAATCATATTTTTAGATATAGTTAATCGAAACATTTAAAGGTAACTTGCAAACAATTATTTTTTTTACAATTATCATGCAAATCATTTCCGTTTACAAAATATCTGTCAAGGACAAACAATCTGTTCAAAGCTGTCAATCATCACCTATGTAGCTTTTTAAGGTTCCAGTCAACATCGCGTGCTCCAGCTGCTAATGTTCACACGTACCACATAAAAAACAAGAGATCTTTTTATTTCCCTTATTATTATTATCATTATTACTTGCTAAGCTATAACCCTAGTTGGAAAAGCAGGATGCTATAACCCCAGGGGCTCCAACAGGGAAAATAGTTCAGTGAGGAAACGAAACAGGGAAAAATTAAATATTTTAAGAAGAGTAATGACGTTAAAAAAATATTTCCTATATAAACTAAAAAATATTTAGCAAATCAAGAGGAAGAGAAATTAGATAGAATAGATAGAGTCGTAACAAGTATATTATCCTTCTATAAATTCCATATTTGAAGAAACCTATAATTTATCACGCTGAACGTACTGTACAGTATTATTCAATATTCATATCAGTGCACAGAGAGAGAGAGAGAGAGAGAGAGAGAGAGAGAGAGAGAGAGAGAGAGAGAGAGGGAGAGAGAGAGAGAGAGAGAGAGGGAGAGAGAGTTATTATTATTATTACTAGCTAAGCTACAACCCTGGCTGAATAAGCCGGGTGTTTATAGCCCGGTGAGGAAGGGAAATAAGGAAATAAACAAACTATGAAAGTAGTAACACGCAAATAAAATAAAATAATTTTAGAATAGTAACAACATCAAAATAGATCTTCTATATCTAGACTATACAAATTAAAAAAAATATTAAGAAAAAGAAAATAAAGTACACTAATAAAAAATATATGAGTAGGGAAAACTAAATCCAAAATCAAAAACATAGTGCACGAAAGAATACACAAATCCGTCATTCTTGATCACATCAGCACCGTTTTTTTTTTTTTGTTTTTTTTTTTTTTTTTGGGGGGGGGGCTTACGCCCAGGCATGAGCTTTTGCAAACTTGCAGCCTGTAGTTACGACGACACACCAATTCCTCGTCGTATTCCCCACCAAGGTCAGTCGTAATAATCAACTGCAAGTCAAGCGCATACCACAATCAGCCAATCATCAAAACCACTAATATGTGTTGTAATCTAACCACATCCTATGGAATTAAAATCACAAATACTGTAAACAGTGATAGAATTGGCATGCTTTTGCAGTTTTACGTTCAAGGCGCCCACATTTCTCAAGACTGTTATAAAACATCTAAGTTTTCAAATTAAAAGCAAACGGAACAATCATAATAAAGCTATTCACAAAACAGGCCCTAAA
>NC_090733.1:119891728-119899228 GCF_036898095.1 Palaemon carinicauda | reverse complement strand
GAAGAAGACACAGACCTTATATGTTTCTCAAAAGTAAATTTGCTGTCAAGAATCACGCCTAAAATTTTGAAAGAGTCATACAAATTTAAAGAAACATTATCAATACTGAGATCCGGATGTTGAGGAGCCACCGTCCTTGACCTACTTACAATCATACTTGAAAATCCTAACTTATGCCTTCTTCAGCCTTTCCGATTGGTGAACCACGACTCGCAAATATAACGCCAATACAAATAAGTAGCGGTTATAAGGTCTAATGACAAATACTTTTAGTAGTAAGGGAAAAACAGTCACACAAGCAATAAGGCCCACATAGATGACAACCGTTTTAATAACAATTTACATTATATATATAGATATATATAGATATATATATATATATATATATATGTGTATACATATATATATATATATATATATATATACACACATATATATTGTCTAAACAGCACACATGCCACTCTCAACAATAGCTTAGATTTCAATCGGTGTTGAAAACAGCGAAAACTACCAAATGTTATAAATCATAAGTGATATTATGATGCAACAATACTTGAAAGTAAAAAAAAAAATCTGCATTTCAAATGTTAAGTTTGAAGTCAATACTGAATGTGAGCCTGCGACAATAAAATCCAAACATGCACATCAATATAGACTTTAAAAATCACAATTCTTTGCAACAAATAGGATATATCTTTGCAACAGCAATATCAACATCATGCTACCCAAAAGATCCCTTGCACGAACAACCCAGGCCACGTTCAGCTCGCAATTATCCCACTTTTGACTGATCTTGAGACCCACGATTTTCATGGACCTAATCTACCTTGTTAAGACGCATTCTCACCTTACTTCCGGCTCCTATTAAGCTTCTTCGCAATTACTAGACGTTCCCACGCTTCTTGTCACACACACAAACACACACACACTAACAACAATACTCCCTCTCAAGTAGTCAGTGTTTGTTTATCCAAAGCGTATGAAGACACGTTAAATAGTATCAATGTTTTACATTGAGGGTTTTAAAGATGAAATGGAGAGTGAAATGTTACTGGGGAGGCAATGCTGGATTGCATTCATGAATTTGGATTATAAAGACAGGTACTAAGACCTGGGAGGCTCTTCAGTGCCATTATGCAACTAAAGAGAGAACCCTTTATGGTAATATGAAGTAAACATTAACAAGTTGGACAGCAATATTATATATAAAAAGAAAAAGGAACATGATTCTAGCCAAAGGCTAACAAGTAGGTGGGCAATGTGTATTAGCCAGATGACTCATCAAATAATTCACAAAATGATTTCACTATGATAAAGTCAGGAGCGTTAGGATAGATTAAGAAAGCTTTAGCCATTTCTATGAAGAAATGCATAAGATAAAAAAACTTTAATAACAAATGAAAATTTACACTGAGGATTGATATCAACATCCCATGTCACAATCAGCGCTTATGTTTATCGTTTCTATTAGATAGATCACCGATAAGATCATGCCTACTTAAACTAACCTTGGTAATAACGATAAGTGTTTTGCTAAAGTTCTCTTACCAAAACGACAATGCAAACGTCATTTAATCGCAGAATTCTTGAGAGATATATCCAAAGTTACAGACCTACTGTATGATCGTCTGTATAAGTGAATAACTGCGCAAAAACAATTTGTATTTTGAAGGATAACTTTACAGCAGTCAGTTAAAAAGATCCTATCCTTCATTGTTTCAAAACAAACCTTCCTTAAACTATACCTAACGATCTCTTTGCGTGAACATTCAGTAAGTAACGCATCATTGAACTCTAGCTCGTCCAAACTACAAAAGTTTTCCTTGTACCTTTTCCATGCAAATTAAGCATTGCTATTTTTCAAGGTCTCTTAAGATGCTATGAATTGACTGTGGTTTAGTAACCTACGCCTTGCCTTTAAGTACATACCAACATGCAAATATTAAGTTTATACGGTCATACCCGGAAAAAATATATACTTATTCTGTATATATATATATATATATATATATACAGTAAATATCATCAGCCGTTGCTATTCCACTGCAGGACAAAGGGCTCAGACGTCCTTCTACACGCATGTTTATGGTCTTTATAAGGCAGTCTACAGTATACCTGCAATATATATATATATATATATATATAATATGCAATAAATGGCAATCATGAAGTAAGTCTTGAAAATGCTAATAGACTAAAACTGCTAACGATGCCGAAGAGTTCGACGGGGTGAAGGTGCACCCTCGACCTCCCTCCATAAAACCCACACACTATTCTCAACCGAAATCTGCTTCTTCCGTCACAAGGGGAAAAATATTTCGGGTACGAAAAGCATTTTTCAGCGACCTTCGCCATCACACGGGTAATCATACTTATGGACTTTTGTGGAAATTTAGAATACATATAGACTATTGTTTTCCTTTTTTTTTTGTGCGAAATCATCTTCGCGAGTCAGTTACATACTATAAAAGGTCATAAGTACTTTTGTATATCGTAGTTCCTCTGAGTGCTAAATTAGACTAGATACACTGTTATTATTTTCATTAAAAATCGGTAAATTCCTGGCAACATTTATTCCAAGATTTTTACCGTTTCAAAAAGAGATATATTGACGTAAAGGAGTAATATTGCGGTCACCAACCCGTAAAATATAACAACGAAATCTGGTAAAATTGCGGTCGCCTGTATATTACTGAAATACGGGTGAGAACAGTATATTTTTACGGTGAATTTCCGATTAAAACTACGGTTTTTTTTTAAGTGTAAACTTATAGATTATAAACCACAGGACAGAAAATAAACTTCATGTTTACATATTTTACCGTCATTCAACCCATAGCCAGTATATCTCACGCTCTGCCTAAGAATGTACTTAATGTATCTTATTTCAATCTAAAGTCTTTAAGATAAGGACTTTAGAGAAGAAGAAAAAGAAGACTGCTAATATTCAATATATGAGCAGATCTAGAAAATTCTTTAATATCTCTAATCTTATAGTATGAGCAAAGATTCGTATAGCAGTGCCTGAAAAATTATATCAACTAGCTATGCAAAATTTTAATGAAAACAAAAATGTCCAAAAATGCTAAACTATTACAAATGTAAATATACCCCGAAAAAACTCATAAGATATTTAATGACACATAAATGATCTGATTCTAAAACTAAAAATTTGCGTTGAATCAATATTCATCAAACGTTCAATTTCATTCAAATTTGGAAAAAAAATTATATATTTTGGTTGATAAGTTGATTGATTAAGTCCTAAAATTTCTTAAAATAAAGTTTAAACAGCAAGACAATCCATTTCCAAAAATCTTCGAGAGAAATTTGTTAAAAATTCCTCACCATTTATTACTAATGGTAATAATATCTCCTTGTGCAACTAAAAACTCACAATTATAAATCTATAAGCAAATGATCTTGAAAGAAAAATTCATAAAAGAAACATACGAGAAATATACACAGTGAATCTTGAGATGAGTGACTTCAGCAAAGATAATTATTGTGGTTAAACATTTCTTGTACCCATGTTTCAAACTATTATGAAAAAGCAATCACTTAACGTAATGGTGATTAACGAGCGCAATACATGAACCAGGGTTAAAAGTAAATATGCATTAAGCGAGAGAGAGAGAGAGAGAGAGAGAGAGAGAGAGAGAGAGAGAGAGAGAATCCTACTAGACAAGGGGATCTAAGCATCACCAGAAAAGAAATAATGAATTTCTTTTAGATAAATCGGACGCAGCAAAAGAAAAAAATTAAGATAAATAAATTATTAAGACAAAATTTCTACATCAAGTATGACTTGAATTCCAACAAAACTAAAAAAAAAAACTAGGAACAACTATAAATGAAAATGAAGCAACATTAGGTGAAAATTATAAACAACCTATAATAGTAAAACAAAATCAACACAAATAATCAAATACATATTCACGAGGAATTTTTTTTCTTTTTATTTGGAAATACACATTTACAATCTTACAATTTATGACATATATACATCATCGTAAATGTACGTAAATTTTTTTATTCTTATTTTACATATACTGTATTTTCAATTGCAACTTTTACTTTTTATCTAAATGTTTTTAAATAATAAAATATATCGACTCGTGAATATTAGAAGTTTTAAATACTATTTTATTTACATTAAACGTATTTATTATTCAACTTCAAATATATTTAAGTAATTGCGGATCAATACTTGAAAATCCTAAGTATCTCCCCCATCAATATCCCTGCAATAAAATATTCTAATAATTATTTGCAACCAGAACGATACATCAAAAGGTGTCCTTGGCCGTCGGAAATCCTAATGGGCTATTTCTTACGAACGCCAATTAGCCATGGGATGACAAGATAAAAAAAAATGACAAGGGTTTGCTGTAACATTCTGGTGGATATTATTACCATTAAAATGCAAATCACTTAGATAGATTGCATTATTACCAATATCTTCCTGCACAAAGAAGCTTCTATGATGAATATTTGAATATTGACATTGCAGATTCAGATACGTACAGAAATAAAGAGAGAGAGAGAGAGAGAGAGAGAGAGAGAGAGAGAGAGAGAATTATCCAGGCAGCAAGCACACACACGTGTGTGTGTGTATATATATATATATATATATACACATATATATATATATATATATATATTATATATAATACATATATAAATATATATATATATATATATACACACACATATACATATATCATTGCTTGCTAAGCTAAAACACTAATTGGAAAAGCAGGATGCTATAAACATAGTGGCTCCAACAGGGAAAATAGCCCAGTGAGGAAAGGAAAAAAGGAAAATAAAATATTTCAGGAAGAATAACATTATTAAAATAAATATTCCCTATATAAACTATAAAACGAACAAAACAAGAGGAAAAGAAATAAGGTAGAATAGTATGCCAGAGTGTACCCTCAAGCAAGAGAACTCTACCCCAGACAGTGGAAGACCATGGTACAAAGGCAATGGCACTACCCAAGACTAGGGAACAATGGTTTGATTTTGGAGTGTCCCTCTCCTAGAAGAGATGCTTACCATAGCTAAAGAGTCTCTTCTACCCTTACCTAGATTAAAGTGGCCACTGAACAAGGATAGTGCAGTAACCCCTTGGGTGAAGAAGAAGTGTTTGGTAATCTCAGTGTTGTCAGGTGTATGAGGATAGAGAATATGTAAAGAATAGGCCAAACTATACGGTGTATGTGTAGACAAAGGGAAAATGAACCGTAACATGACAGAAGAATCCAATGTAGTACTGTCTAGCGGTAGTATCTCAACGGGTGGCTTGTGCTCTGGCCAACCTACTACCCCCCCCCCCCCCTCTCTCTCTCTCTCTCTCTCTCTCTCTCTCTCTCATATATATATATATATATAATATATATATATATATAATATATATATATATATATATATAATATATACTATATATGTATGCTGTATATATATATATATATATATATAAACTGGTCAAACACTTTTGATCAATGCGGCACAGTAGTTATTACATCATGACCAGTGCTCATACATAATATGCGAAGTACCGAGAGAGAGAGAGAGAGAGAGAGAGAGAGAGAGAGAGAGCAATGTAGTAGTAACTATGTAATTATCTCTGGCACATAGCATTTTTACCGAATTAATCAATAAACTTCATAAAGTACCTAATAATCACACACGATGGAAATTAAATTACAACGATAAATTGTTGTAATTCAACGGTACCAACAGACACGAAAATCGGTAGCTGGCAACACACCTAGCTTAAGCAACATCCCCCTTCCGACAGACCCAGGAGCCAGGACTGGGCCTCCCCCTAAAAAGTGGGTCGAGACACGATAAACCGGTGTACACGAACCAGTGTTGATTAACTGTGTAAATTACAATAACTACAATTGCAGGTTACAAAACAGAGAAAACCCCAACCATGATAAGGAGTCTAGTGATAAACAAAAGTGTTCTGATCAGTAATATTTTGCCTGCAAGTAAAATGAGTCCACTACAAACCGCTAAGAATTGCCGAGTGAACCAGAATGGTAGAAGAAGATTCGTAACGTCGCATCGCTCAAACCAGGGGAGGCAGCATGGGGAGGTCTGGGTGCAGGCCAGCCCCAGGGTCTGCTTACAAGACGTCCACACAGAGTTGAAAGCCGGTGGACTAAAGCCTCATTCGCCAGTCACTTTACGCGCTGACCTCTTGGATGAACATGGGAAACACGTAAGTTTTCGTACTCACTAAACATTAGATAATATTGTACGCGACCCGTCAAACATGACGCCTAAATATTTAGTTAGATATACACACGCACGCCCCTGTCACAGGTTATGCCTAGTACCTCTCCCCCTACCTGAGCTTGACCGTGTATGTATATATATATATATATATATATATGTATATATATATATATATACTGTATATATATATATATATATATACTGTATATATATATATGTAGAGAGAGAGAGAGAGAGAGATTCTTTATAATATAGGAGATATGCTTTACCCCTAAACCATTACGCATACAAATAAAAAAAACCATACATTCTATCACTCTTGATTATGACTTGCACTAATAATCAGTATGCATTTCTTACCCACATTTAAAATTGTTAACTTTTCACTATGAAAGTTCAAAAGCCAATATTTTGTATCGCTCTACAACACGCAATAAAACAACCTATTCTATCCCATATTCCCATCCCACCTCACTCCTTTCCCAACTGGCTCAGTGGTATGTTTCGAGTCACAACTAAAGCACGGGAAGAAATTATAATGAAATACACACTCAGCCCAATTGATAAAATACTAATTAAGCGAAGCGTGGTGTAGGCTACCTATTCATGGTAACTGGTATTTTCATGCTCTCCACACGTACTTTATTAGAATAGTCAATAAGCTTTGAGGTATCTTTGCTAGAATATTGGCCGTGTTTGATGTCCTGTATTTTGTGAGATGTTGAATACTTCTCTTGTAGTTTATTTATCTTATCGTTTCCTTTCCTCACTGGGCTATTTTTCAATGTGGGGGCCCTTGCTTTTACAACTAGGGTTGTAGCTTAGCTTGTAATATTAATAATAATAATAAAAATAATAATAATAATAATAGTTCCTTCAAACATTTCTGGTAGCTTTTAATTTTCTGACCAATTTGTTTATTTAACCCACATTTCAGACACACACACACGAACATTCGATTTCGTGGATTCATGATGAATGATAGTATTACTAATGAAAATCTATATGGCCATCCAAAAGTAAAAGATAAGTAAAGCACCAAATACAACTTTCATTTTCTCCCATTTTACTGGTTGGATTTGCTCCATACCAAGATTCCATGAACTTGGACATACCTCTAAAAACTAGATGTAATTTTTCCCGTTTAAACTAGATTTTTTCCAAAGAGGCTTGAAAAAAATTGTGAATACATGAATGTAATATTTCATTTAGATTCAAAACTTGAAAAGATCAGCACCAATTGTTCTC
>NC_090733.1:119839228-119886728 GCF_036898095.1 Palaemon carinicauda | reverse complement strand
TAATAGGTTACGCCAAAGCCCTCCCCACCATCCCACACCATCTCAGCCGTGACACTGCGATTCTTCTCACTTTTTTTTATCCTTCTTTCAAGCAGATATTCCCATGATCCACCCCGCCATTCTGATCTTCTCTCCTCCTTTATTTCTTCTTTTTTGTCTTTAAGCCCATATTTCCGATCCTTAAAGTAACGCTAGTTTTATTATTGTAGCTATAGATCTTGACTTTAAGTTTGATTGGCATTTTAGCATCACTTATTCATTAAGCTATCTTCGTCCACTTCCCTCCAGTTGCTTTCATCCTACTCACAACTTCAGCCTAACATCCTCCCTCCAGACTTATTGCAGATCCAAAGTATCTAAACTGCTCCATCCATTTTAAAACCGAGCCTCTAATTTCATGCATAGCTATCCTGTTCCTACATTCCTTACTGCTCACCATAGCTTCAGTCATACCCACATTTACTCTCAAGCCACAACTTTCGAAAGTCGTTGCCACTTCACAACTATTTCCTGTAAGTCTTCCTCATTTTCACTGGTGATCGCCAAATCATCTGTATATATCAACTTACACAACGCTTCATTTCTGATCTCTTCATTTAACTCATCCATGACGACTATAAACAAAAACGGGCTTATGCTAACCCCAGTGTAATCCAACAGTATCTTCAAAGGTTTCTGTATCCCCAACATGTTACTACTTTTGTCCTTGTTCTTTTGTACATCATCTATTCTAACCAACTTCTCCCGGAATTTCCTCTTCTTCAAGCACCTAAAACATCACTTCACTTGGTATTCTATCATAACCCTTCTCTAGATGGTTTGGTTACATGGAGTTGGTTTGGTCATGCTCTTCGCACTCCCCAAGAGAGATTAGCTCACCAAACTTTCAACTGGGCTCCACAAGGCACTAGAAGAGTTGGAAGACCCAGGCCCACATGGCTCACGACTATAAAGCGTGAAGTAGGAGATGATGAATGGAGAATTATTGAATTAAAAGCTCAAGATAGATACGACTAGCGAAATCTAACCAAGGCTCTTTGCGTAAATAGGCATAAGAGGAGGAGATGATGATGATACCTACAAAAGCAGACCTTCTGGTCTTCCTCTAGCCTTTTTTCCTGTGGTTGCCTTACTATAAAGATGGCATCCACAGTCCCTCTTCCCTTCATGAATCCATACTGCTGCTTCCGAATCTTTAAAATCTATCATATAGTAAACCCCCTCTAAAACCTTCAAACAATGCTCTGTTACTTTAATTCCCCTGTAGATACCAAAAATTTTCATGAAATCACTTTTTCTGCTTAGATATAGATAATATTAGACTCTCCTCCCTGTATTGAGGCATTATTTCCTCTTCCCATATTGCTCATAATAAATACAGCATTCAGTCTCCTTTACTTTGAAGGACCTGGTGCTTTATCATTTTTCATGTGACTCAATGCCTGCTTCATTGGCCAATCTAGTTTGTGCTTCTCTCAGCTCCCCCCCCCCTCTCTCTCTCTCTCTCTCTCTCTCTCTCTCTCTCTCTCTCTCTCTCTCTCTCTCTCTCATGTTCAGTGTTCAATAGTTATACAAAATATTCTCTTCTCTCCCCTTAACGCCTTCATCCCTATGCAATATATTTCCATCTCTATCCTTGATAACTCCCAATTCTACTTTCCTCAAGTTTGAAATATTGTGAACATCCTTTTTGCTAACTGCTCTTCCAATAGCTACACCTATTTTCCTCCTAGATTCTTTTCCCTATTCTTTGTACGTATACATAAATGAACAAATATATCTGTAATTTAATATACACATACATATACTTCCATCGTTACATATACTACCTTAAACATTCGGTAGCTATAGATCTGGATGGAATTTAAGACTGAGAGGACTGAATACTAAGGCAGTTGAAATCCTGGAACTAACACTAACTAGAGCAATGACGTAACTTTATCATTTACATATTCCGATGACTTCATTTGTCTGGTTAAGTAACCAGGTAATTTTCGTCGACAGAATGACGCAATAACTCAACTTATGTGACCTAACAATTACCACTGACGGATGACGCAACCGCTTTCGAAAATTTGGCAAAATTTATTGAAACAGACGAATCTCTCTTGTCTCTTGTTTCCAACCCAAGACATTCCTGTCTAAAATAAACCTCATTTCTTTTCTTATAGGACTAAAATAAATAGATCCCTGAATGAACAATAAATTAAAGGACTTGTGCAAAGAGAGAAGACTTGAGTCTTCACCGCAACCAACATGACGTCATCGAAAAACGCTTCTTCTTCCCGGCGGCGTTACGGAGGCGCCCAGAATCCCTCAATGTCCTTGGCGCCAAAAACATTTTATTGGATCTCGTCTACAGAGGCGTTCTTTAGGCGTCTTCCGATTGGCTCAGGATGACCCGGACCCCGACGCCAAACTCCGCCCACCTTCCATCGAAAATCACAGCACCATGGCATGACGTCACGTCCAGCCAAGGCGAACACAGTATATATACTCCGTCGGCGGCTAAAGTCGTCAGCTCCAGCTGTGCCACCGAACAACTGGTCGAAGGTAAATACTCAAAACTTACTAACAGAATTCACAGTTTACCCCGTGAGTGAGGGAGGTGTATTATTTTGATCTAGTTAAACTGTCTGTCTGGTCTACTTATTCCATTGTTCCAAATCATCTTTCCACAAAAGGGAATATTACCAAATCAAATAATGTCGGTAAAAATTCTCTGGTCAAAGGCGAGAACGCAAACGTGTGTGTGTGCGTGTATATATATATATATATATATATATATATATATATACAGAGAGAGAGAGAGAGAGAGAGAGAGAGAGAGAGAGAGAGAGAGAGAGAGAGAGAGAGACTGTAAACAAGAACCGATTACTAAAAATAAGTGTTTAATGCAGAGAAATAAGTGTGTATATAAGTGCATTGAAAAACTTTTCCAAATGGTAAATATAAACTTGGATTTTATTTAAAAGTGAAGCCAATGGGATGCCTTGGTCCCAAAGAGCCCCAAGAGATTTCTCAAGCTTAGCCTTAGATCACAAGTTCCTGAATTCAAACAATCAAATCATCCAAATTTTGCAGCTTTGCAACTATACCAACTCTATTCAGCTCTTCCCTGACATGTACTCAAACGCTAATTCTTATTTTAGTGATTAAATTATCAGTTACTAATGTTGTTCACAATAATCTTGTCTTTTGTTAATGGAGTTTTTTTCATGAATGGACCATTTTAATGCAATATTCGAATTTCTATATTAACTCCATATAAAATATTCTCGAAATCCACAGATTTTCCATTTTTAGTGCAAAATTAAGAATAATATGCGTATTATATGACAATGATCTAGTTCTACATCAATCATCTAGGAAGTAATTTTTACGTCTTAAGAAATTTTCTAAAGTTTAATACTCCAAAATAGACTTTTCTATGGATATATAAATGAATTTTTAACTGTGGAAAATTACAAGGAATGCAACATGTCCTAAAAGAACCGCATCTTGACAACATAAATCCCTCTTTATTAGATGCATAACTCCCATTTTTTGTTTGTTATAAAAACCCTAGGACCATAAAAACTATGCCCTAAAGCAATTTTGTAAAGTATAAAAAAAAAACTGCTACCTGAGAATCCATCATCCCACCATTATACAAAATTCATTTTAAATCTGAATAGTTCATTAATAGAAAAAAAAAACATTGTTTCTTACTTCAAAACTCATACATGGAGCAAAGATGAAGAATTAGCACATCTAAATGATAGATCAATCTTTAACTAATAGACAGAGGTCTTCATCTTTCCAGTTACTCAGCAGTGATCAATTGAAACGTATCTTAAAATTACCTAACAAATGTACTCCGAAGCTACATCAATACATTGCCTAATAAATGCCCTTATAATTATCTAATGGATGCACTACAACACTTCATTATAACGTTGTTAAATACTGTCAGTTAAGTAAGCTACATAAAAGCATTACTGAGTGAATGCACAAGGACCTATATAAAGTGTTCCACTTGACGCTATACCTCAAAAGCATTAATCCCCTTTGCAGATGTCCAACTCCTTGTTGATCTCCCTCTGCCTCCTGGCAGCCACCACGGTTCTGGCCTACCCACAGAACGGATGGCAGAATGGAAAGCAACAAGGCCAAGGATACACCAATGGTGCCAATGGTGGCAATGGTGCGAATGGGGCCAATGGTGGAAAGCAGTTACAAGCAGCAGGGGAAGAAACCCAGCCAGCAATGATGCCCATGAATGTAAGATCCTCTCTGATATTACTTGTACAACTTTGATAATGAATAATTTCATAGGGAAGTTCGTGGGAAGCAATAATATTAAGACCCACAAATATACAGAAATGGAAATTTAAAATGGTTTTTAGCTAGAGACATTTAGGAACTCTGGCAGTGCTCTGCTTTCATTTGCTTTTTCAACTGTATTCCTATTCTGTTGGTTATCTAAATCTAGCCAGATCTACTTTTTATTAAATTTGGAATTTCAATCAAATAAATTGTATTTTATGATTAGCAAAACTAACTGACTGTTTAGTTATATGTTAAATGTGTTGTCTTCTAGGTCTACTCGCAACTAAAATAACAAGATTCATTTATAAAACAGATCAATATTTTTAATTGTTTTCCTTGCAATAGAAAACAAGCTACTGTTACTTTTTGCAAGCTCTGCAGTATTACATCTCCCGAATTTAAAACTCCCTCTCAACTACAAGAGACTGAAAAAAATAAAAACAAAATTGTAACAAAATACTGCAAAATGATAAACTTAATTTTCTGACGTTTCTCTCCCTCCAGTACGATTTCCAGTGGGAAGTGAACGACGAGGAATCCAGCAACTTCTACGGACACAAAGAACAGGCCGACAATGGACGTGTTGATGGCTCTTACCACGTGTGGCTTCCCAACGGACGCCTCATGAAGGTTGAATATTATGTCGAGGGAAACTCAGGTTTTGTCCCCAAAATCACATATGAAGATGCTTACACACCAACCTGGGGAACACCCTACTTCGGAGCAAGGAGGAGATAAAAAAATCTACCATATTCGTCCCAGTCCAACTTTTGCAATATCACACTATCCTTAGAATGTCTTTACAGCAAATCGTTTACTTTTTAATGAAGCACATCATATCTAGCCAATTCCTCAATCAAAACTGGTTTCAGAATGATACAAAAGAAGACTCAAAACAAATCTGTTCTTTATAGTCTTGTTCGCAACCAACTGGCTTGAAAAAGGTAGCGCAGATAGAAATCTGACGATTGCCTCTTACATTGTACTTTATGGACAACAGAATACTTTAAGGAGCTCTCAATTAACATCACTAACATATTAATATTTGCAAGTTTTCTCGTTTACAAATCCAGCTTGGAGAGTAACAAATTAAATTATGTCTCCCTTACAATGATTTCATCTAGTAAGAAGTCTGAACTGTATATTTGTGAATGGGTCAGTGTACACTCTATGCCTCAGAATCCTAAATAAATCAAAACTGAAATGAGTTTGTATGAATTATCCTTTCCTTTAAGAAAATTTTTCAAAGTAATAACTAATTTCAATCGACGCATTTTGACATCCCATTGCTGTGCCAGAACCCAGATCTCTTAAGTAGGCTCAATATAAAATTGATTAACCTATATCTCCTAACAATGGAAAAAAATATTGTTCTCAGGAATACTTCAAAATAAATGACATAATAATCAACATAATTTGGGCCCATTAAACTTTAAGATTAACCAATAATAGTGCACAAAAACTGAGTCTTTCAAGCAGAACACATTCATTTCATCCAAAGACGAGATAAATTATGCTCACAAAGAAGAATCCGCAAAGAACAAACAGGATCCGGTAGAGTAATTAATCGAAACTGGAACATTGTCAAGAAAAAGTACTTAATAGGTAAAGTAAACATTTACTCCTGGAGTATTGTTAGGAAACCATCAATCTAAATTTGTTAAAAATGTCGCCTTCCGTTTAATTTTAATTACTACTATAAAACCTCGGATATGTAAGCAAAAAATTATATTTTAACAATCTACGTCCGCTGAGAAACCAAAAATTAAATAGTGTCAAGAAACTTGAATTAGAGGATCAACGAACACAACGATATTCCAGATCTAATAGATAAAATGATTAAAAAAAATCTTGTCGAAACTGTATGTTTTCCTGTTGGAATTTCCAAATAACACAAGTAGGACCTAAAAAAAACCTGTTATATGTGAAATGGACACAATGAACAAGGAAGATACAACTGTCCCAATCGGAAAGGTTCAATACAAATCTACAAAAGATCGGAAAACTCCCTAAGACAATGAAAGAGGAACGGGCTAAACGTCCTAGTTAAACCTGAGGTAAAAACTTTCTGACGGAACTTGAAAAATGAAAGAAGAGTACGTCTGATATTAGAGCAAATCTCGAAGGAAGTCTCTTTGTGTGTGTAAATTAACAGATGCCCAGAAGAGACAGAGTCTGCATCTACAAGAAACTCTTCTCATGACCATGTTTAAATTAGGATGACAAAATGAAATTCGATCATTTTTGTAATTCATTGTCAGAACACAAAGGTCACCGATGCCAGAAGGGGCAAGTAATAAACTTTCTTGTGGTGTCCCTGTTAATCCTCAGGGAGACCGATAACTACACAACTTGCAATACCTGAATCTTCTGTGGGGTGGTAAAAGGATAAACCCTCGGCCCTGTAAGATATCGAACATGAAGGTAACGAGTTTCAATGCAGAAGGCCTCTTGGCTGCAAAATTGGAAACTCTCAGCAGTTTCAAAGTGGATATTTTAGTGTTCATGAGACATACACGAACTCAGCAGCACCAAAAATGCCACACAGGCATTTAGAAATCTACCACCCAAACCCTGTCCACGATAGTGCTACATACGTGAAGGAAAAAGCCTTTATGGTGAATAGTGTTGACCTATCAGATGAGGGGATGGAGATACTCAAAACAGAGACTAAACATCAACATCGTGGTCACAACATCAAATGGGGGTACAGTCAGAATAACGCTCCCAGAGAGGCTGTTGAAGAATGGGCTCTAAATAACAACCTAACCATTCTTCATAGCTGAAGAGACAAACCATCTTTTATGAGCTCAAGATGGAGGAGAGGGTATAACCCCAACCTGACATTTGTGTCATCTTGTCACTACCCAAATTCTGTGACCCAATTCAAAAATCTCAACACAAACCTACTGATGTTAACATCAGGCCAGTTATCAGAACTCTTGAGTAAAACCTATACCAAGATTCAACTTCCGGAAAGTAAGGAGGGACGTTTCACAACAGAGCTGCTGGGCTGGACGCCTTTACATCTCAGTTACATCTTTGGCATTTTTAACAACTGTGCAAGAACATTCCAGATCCCAAAACTGTGGAGAAGAGCTAAAGTTGTGGCCTTACTAAACCTGGAAAAAGAACTAATGATCCCTAAGAGCTGTCACCCAATATCTCTCCTCTATAACTTATACAAACGGATGATGATGACCCACATAGCTCCCACAGACTAAGAATAACTGACACCAGATCAGGCTGGCTTCAGAGCAGGAATATTCAGCTGCTCCCAGGTACTTAGCCTCACTCAGTATATTGAGGATGGGTTTGAGCTTGGGAAATCACAGGGGCTCTATTTGTTGACCTAACAGCAGCCTATGCCACCATGAAACACAGGTTTCTTCTTTTGAATCTTGCCAAAGTTAGGTGCAACTCAAGTATTGTACATGTCATCCAGTCACTGCTGAGTAACAGACTTTTTTTTTTGAAATCGATGGCAGGAAAAGCAGATGGTGAAAAAAACGCTCTCCCACAGGGGTCTATGTTGGCTCCTATGCTTTCCAACATCTATACCAATGATCATCCACAGTTTAGAGATGGACGTAGATTTATATATGCAGATGATCTGTGACTAACCCTCCCGAAAGATTCATTCAATATCATAAAACAATTATCAGATACTTCGCAAAATCATCCTAAATGCTAATCCAGACAAAAAACAGGTATATGCTTTCCATCGAAGTTGAATATCTTGTGGAATGCCAAGAAACTGAAAAATTATAGCTTGCCTGTCTATTTAAGCATTACATTAGACCTATCACTATGTTTTAGGGAGCATGTAAGGAAAGTAAAGATAAAAGTAGTTAGCATAAATAAGCTCCTTAGCAAACTTATCAATTCAAATTCGCGAAAATACTGAAACCCTAAGAAAAACAACTCTGGCGCTCGACTATTCCAATGCTGAATACTGCTCACCAGTAGGGGGAAAGTTCATCCCATTCCCATACATTGACGCTGACCTAAATCAAACCTGTCACATAATTACTGGTGCCTTAAGATTAACACCCCTTCCAGTACGCTATAGATTGGCAGGCATTGCACCAGCAAACATTCACCAAACAGTCCATTCAAAACTCAAAAATATAAACAAAAAAAGGATGAAAAGTACCCACTCTATGATTACCGGGTGGTTAGACAGATTGAATTCACACAAGAACTTCATAAGCACCGCTAGTTTCGACCCCATGGAGTCAGCAAATTACTGCCTAGGAAGCTGGAGAGCAACAGGCCACTGCCCACCCGGTGAACACAGACCATATGAGTTAACTTCCCAATAGAACAAATCTCTGTAGAGAGGATTAGGTTATTCTTAATCTAGCAAGAGCAACAGTTGGAAGGACTGAAGACAATCTTCAAAAGAGAGGTCTCGCCTCCCCTGCTGAATGCTCATGTGGGCATCCCATCCAGACAATGGGCCACATACTTCGTGGGTGTGAACAAAGGCCAATGTGTACAGATAATAGCATTATTTAGTAAAAGCGGAAGATTAGGTTTATATCAAACTGAAGCTTTACTAAAAATAAATAAAAATTTTAATCATAATCAATTATAATCCAGGCCCAGACCCTAATAACAGATCTCAAATAAGATCAACCAAAGGTATTTCAACGTTATGCCAAACACATCCAAATAGTCAGTAACATTTTAATCGCCATTTTGAGCATTTCCAGAACATGGGATTAGATTCGCACAACAGAGATGGATTTTTCTTGCATAAAGTGAGACTATCTCCCTGATATAATAAGTGCAAATGTCTAGCTATATATATATATATATATATATATATATATATATATATATATATATATATATATATATATATATATATTAAATAATATATATATGTATATATATATATATATATGTATGTATATATGCAGTATATATTTTTTTCTATCACACTGAGCGGCATTGCCAAACGTATGACTATTCAGTCTCTCCCCGTCCATCGGGTAGAGAGCAGAGGTAGTAGTAATATACTGTTCAGATGGGGGTACAACGCTCTAAAGCCGCCCCCCCCCCCCCCGCCCCCCCACAAACAAATTCAAAACTGCTATGTTGTAATTGGGAAAAGGGAGGGGGGAGGGAAGAGCTGAATCTGTATGTGTATGTATATCTATCTTCATATCTGGCTGTGATTTTTAACGGATAGCGTACCTAGTCATGAAATAGAACACAATAACCTGCAATACTGAACAGTAGGTTTCTTAACCAAATCATCTTCCACTTGGCAGTAATGCCTTCAGATACTTTGAGTTATGATATCATCGCTGCAATGCACAAAAGATCTTTCATACAATCAATAGCTACCAAGCGTGTCATTGCTAACAGTTACTTACGATAATAAGTATCATGACTATTATAATAGACATGACTGTTATTATTATCATGAAATGTGGAACCAAGTTTACGAACAGCTTTTCTGAATCTCCAAACCTATAAATTACAGAGACAGCTACAGTAGGTGTGGCGAGTACACTAGACACCATTAAAGGTTTAAAGGCACTCATGAATGGCAAAGGCAAGGGACAGTGACATTGCCCTATCAAACAGGACAATGCACTAGAGACTGACCATATATATATATATATATATATATATATATATATATATATATATATATATACACCATATATATATATATATATATATTATATATATATATATATACATTCAGCGCCCAAGCCCCCTCTCCACACAAGCTAGGACCAAGGAGGGCCAGGCAATGGCTGCTGAAGACACAGCAGATAGACCTATAGGCTTCCCCAAACCTCCATCATTAGTTCACAAGGATAGTGAGGTTAAAGCGACCAAAGGAACTAACGAATTTTAGCGGGACTCGAACCCCAGCCTGGCGTTCACCAGTCAGGGACGTTACAGCATCAGCCAACACAACCCCCCATTACCATAAACACGCGCTCACGCACATGATAGGAAGACGAGTTTTAAAAATGACAAGACATCCTACATTATCCCATCATTGCGTTGTTCTTTATGAGGTTCGTAGTCTTCGAGTACTGTTAGATAGAATGCACAATGGGTTGGTAGGTAGCGATTTTAATAGACCTCGTTGCTTACCTTTGGTTATTTTATTTATATATATATATATATATATATATATATATATATATATATATATATATATATATATATGTCTGCTTGACTTTCCGAAAACGGAGTCATCTATCATCATTATTATTCTAAAATCTAGCTTAATCAGAAAACAGTTAACACTCTTCTCTCTCACAAGGCTGACCCGCAAAGGTTTGGTGCAATTACATACTATATTTCTTATTTCAAATATTGGATCTTTTTAAAACCTTGAAATTTCTATAAATTTCCGGTTGAAAGTTCTGACAAAATTTATTTTGCGATCTATTCCCAACAATTGATTGCATTTTAGGTTGAAAATTGGACGATTACAAAATCTGTGTTTGATTGAGAGCGTTGTTCTGCATTGTCTGCGCCATAGCCACTTTCCTCTTGGTAAGGGTAGAAGAGACGCTTTAGCTTGGTAAGCAGCTCTTCTAGGAGGACACTCCAAAATCAAACCATTGTTCTCTAGTCTTGGGTAGTGCCATAGCCTCTGTACCATGGTCTTCCACTGTCTTGGGTTAGAGTTCTCTTGCTTGAAGGTACACTCGGGCACACTATTCTATCTTATTTCTCTTTCTCTTGTTTTGTTAAAGTTTTTATAGTTTATGTCGATATTTATTTTGATGTTGTTACTGTTCTTAAAACATTTTATTATTTTTTGTTTCCTTTCCTCACTGGGCTATTTCACGTTTTGGAGCCCCTGGGCTTAAAGCATTCCGCTTTTCCAACTACAGTTTAGTCTAGCAAGTAATAATTATAATAATAATAATAATAATAATAAAAATAATAATAATAATAATAATAATAATAAGAGTTATTCATAGACTATCCGAGGGTCAAAGGCGAGTGGTCGACGATTACATGAGAGAATAATACTATTCTCTAAAGACATTCCTTTTGGATTGAAGGACACGAAAACCACTAAGGATCCTACGTGGATGTCTCAAAGTATTTTGCTAGTAACACCACTTCTAATATATGCACGCTAAGAGAGAGAGAGAGAGAGAGAGAGAGAGAGAGAGAGAGAGAGAGAGAGAGAGAGAGAGAGAGAGAGAGAGAGAGAGAGGATGTTATTTGAATTACGGTCACAGATGAAGCGACAGGAGCTGACCAGGCCCGTTGCTTATTAGTATAAAATTCAAAGTTCGAACATCTGCATAAATAAAACACTAAAATATAAAGTTCAAAACAAAGAGGTATTTATAAGATAACAGGAAAAACAAGAGAAATAAAAACAGAGTACAACAAAGACCTTTAAAACTAATATTGGAAAATAGAGGGAAATTTAAAATTAAAAGACTGAAAACTTTGGAATGATCAGTTCGCTGGATTTCGAGTCCTCATCGATTTTGGAATTTCCGCACCAATTCCCTAAATTCCTAACCTCCTCTTTCTATTTGAAGCAATATTTTTGCCTAGTGGGAAGGACAGACATTTAACCCAAAATTTTACAAAAAATCTATATGGAAGAAAAAACAAAGGACTATTTTAACAATAAATTTCAAAGGAAAAAGACAAAGTACCATTCACATCTTCAGTGTCTTCACTACAGAATAACTTTAGCTTTTTATCGCGAACAACTACTGTATATATCATTGCAATTTCGTGTAAACTAGTGGACATTTCCGTTTGTATCGGAACAATTTTACCTTCATAGATCGCTGGTATTCTAAAAAAAATATATTCTTAGGATTTAAACACACAAAATACTTACATACATACCTACATACACACACACACACACACACAAACACACACATATAAATATATATATCTATATATATATATATATATATATATATATATATATATATATATATATATATATATACACACCTTTAGCCGTTATAGTCCAGTGCAGAACAAATGCCTTAGACATGAACTGTGATTACCGTCTGTTTATAGTCTTTATTAGCTCGTCAATCCATCGTCTTCTCTTCCTTCTCCGGCCTCGTTTCCTATCTCCAGCCATCCATGTTTGCTATCTCCAGCCATCCATTCTGTTATTCCTTTTGTCCATGTATTATCCGTCATTCTCATTATATGTCCTGCCCACGTCCATCTCTTTTTCTTACTTGGCGTTAAAACACCCTATACTTCACTATGCTCTCGTATCCACGTTGCTCTTTTTCTGTCACTAAGATACTTCATATAAACATGCCAACGCACACACACACACACACACACATATATATATATATATAGAGAGAGAGAGAGAGAGAGAGAGAGAGAGAGAGAGAGAGAGAGAGAGAGAGAGAGAGAGCATAGGAATAACATTAAAATACTTGAAATAAATGGATAACATACAATTAAAATTCCTTATTTTACAAAAACAAGATCAATCAACTCAATTTCATAGATACATATTCTGTCTTAAACCTCCGAGAGCAATAAATGTGGATGACTATTTTGGAAGAATTGTTTGGAAATAACTTTTCCATGATACAATAAAGTCAGCCATGTCTAAGAGACCGAGACGATTGAAAACTATCAGTTAAAATCCCGGAACTAAAACTAACTAGAGCAATGACGTAACTTAAGTCATTTACATATTGCAATGACTTCATTTGTCTGGTTCAGTAACCAGGTAATTTTCATCGACAGAATGACGCAATAACTCAACTTATGTGACCTTACAATTACCACTAACCGATGACGAAACAGCTCTCTAAATTTGGCAAACTTTCTTGAAAAAACATATCTCTTGTCACTTGTTTCGAAGCCAAAATATACCTGACTCTGAAATAAACCACATTCCTTTCTCTTAATAATAAATCAAATAGATCCCTGAATAAACAATAAATTAAAGGACTTGTGCAAAGAGAAAAGACTAATGTCTTCAACGCAACCAACATGACGTCATCGCAAAGCGCTTCTTCTTCCCGGCGGCATTACGGAGGCGCCCAGAATCCTTCGATATCCTTGTCTCTAAAAAAAACTTTGATTGGGTCTCGTCTAAAAGAGGCGTTCTTTAGGAGTCTTCCGATTGGCTCAGGATGACCCGGACCCCGACGCCAAACTCCGCCCACCTTTCATCAAGATTCACAGCACCGTGAGAATGACGTCACGTCCAGCCAAGGCGAACTCCGTATATATACTCCGTCAGCAGCTAAAGTCGTCAGCTCCAGCTGTGCCACCGAACAACTGATTGAAGGTAAATACTCAAAACTTACAAACAGAATTCACAGTTTACCTCGTGAGGTGAGGTGATATAAGGTGAGGTGTATTTGATCTAGTTAAACTGTGTCTGGTCTATTTATTTTATTTGCTCAAAATCATCATCTTTCTATCTAACAGAATAGTCCCCAATCAAATAATCTGTCAGTAAAAAGGTACTTGTCAAAGACGACAACGCAGACATGTGCGTGTGTATATGTATTCGTATATGTGTGTATATATATATATATATATATATATATATGTATGTATATGTATATATATATGTATATGTATATATATATACTCATATATATATGATATATATATATATAAAGAGAGAGAGAGAGAGAGAGAGAGAGAGAGAGAGAGAGAGAGAGAGAGAGAGAGAGAGAGAGAGTGTGTGTGTTACCAGCGTTCTTTCCAAATGCCCCATCCACTTAAAAATTATCTTAAATACATAATACCCGTTTGTCACGAAAGTACAAGAAGAAAAAACAGAGAACCTACTGTACATTTTTTTTTCAATTCGAGTGACAAATGCATGCCCATCTGATTCTTAAACTTTCAATGATTTAGATGGTTATTACTGGGCTGACACAAAGTTTAAAATCTATATTACTTTAAATTACAGCGAGTCATTTCTTTAAATCTAATTCTTGAACATGCTCTTTGCTCTAGGAAGTTTAAAAAAGATTGCAATCAACAAGGCATTAGAAATCCCTTGTGAGAACAAGCTGACCTTCAAACAGTAATAGCAGTTGCGCCTTTAATGGTACATTGTCCCACACTGAACGTTTTCTAAAAACTGCAACTTTGGATGGATATCATCGATGTAGTAATTTAAGAATTTATTTCAACAGTTAGGACAATAAAAGAGCGAGAGAGAGAGAGAGAGAGAGAGAGAGAGAGAGAGAGAGAGAGAGAGAGAGAGAGAGAGAGAGAGAGAGAGAGAATGTAAATAAGAACTGATTACTAAAAATAAGTGTTTCATGTAGAGGAATAAGCGTAAGTATATAAATGCATTGAAAAACTTTTCAAAATAGTAAATATAAACTAGAATTTCATTCAAAAACGAAACCAATGGGATGCTTATTCCCAAATACCCCCAAGAGATTTCTCAAGCTTAGCCTTTGATCACATGATCCTGAATTCAAACAATCAAATCATCCAGATTTTGCAGTTTTGCTCCTATACCAAGTCTATTCAGCTCTTCCCTGACATGTGCCCAAACGCTATTTCTCATATTAGTGATTAAATTATCAGTTACTAATGTTGTTCGCAATAATCTTGTCTTTATTAACGTTGGTTCTTTTTTTTCATGAACAGACCCTTTCAATGAAATATTCGCATTTCAATATTAACAACTTATTAAATAGTCTCGAAATCCCCAAAATTTTCCGGTTTTAGTGAGAAATTCAGAATATGCATAAAATAATGATCTAGTTCTACATCAATAATCTAGGATGTCATTTTTAGGTCTTGAAAAATCTTCTAAACTTTAATACTCCAAACTAGACTTTTGTACGGATATATAAAGGAATTTTTAACTGAAGAAAGTCACAATGAATGCAACATATCCTATGACAAAATAAATTCCTATATTGGATGGCTACATTCTTTTGTTTGTTATAAAAACCCTAGGACCATAAAAACTATGCCCTAAAGCTATTTTGTAAAATATGAAAAAAAAAACTGCTACCTGAGAAACCATCATTCCACCATTATAAAAAATTCATTTCAAATCTTAATAGTTCATTAATAGAAAAAAAAAAAAAACATTGTTTCTTACTTCAAAAATCATACATGGAGCAAAGATGAAGAATTAGCACATCTAAATGATAGATCAATCTTTAACTAATAGACAAAGGTCTTCAACTTTCCAGTTACTCAGCAGTGATCAATTGAAACGTATCTTAAAATTACCTTACAAATATACTCTGGGGCTACATCAATACATTGCTTAATAAATGCCCATATAATTACCTAATGGATGCACTACAACACTTCATTATAAGGTTGTTAAATACTGTCAATTAACTAAGCTACACAAAAGCATTACTGAGTGAATGCACAATGACGTATATAAAGTGTTCCACTTGACGCTATACCTCAAAAGCATGAATTCCCTTTGCAGATGTCCAACTCCTTGTTGATCTCCCTCTGCCTCCTGGCAACCACCTCGGTTCTGGCCTACCCACAGAACGGATGGCAGAATGGAAAGCAACAAGGCCAAGGATACACCAATGGTGCCAATGGTGGCAATGGTGCGAATGGGGCCAATGGTGGAAAGCAGTTACGAGCAGCAGGGGAAGAACCCCAGCCAGCAATGATGCCAATGAATGTAAGATATTCTGTGATACTTCTTGTACAACTTTGATAATGAATAACTCCTTAGAGGATTTCGTGGGAAGGAACAATATTAAGACCCACAAATATACAGGAATGGAAATTTAAGTTGTTTTTTAGCTACAGACATTTAGGAACTCTGATAGTGCTCTGCTTTCATTTGCTTTTTCAACTTTATTACTTTTCTGTTGGTTATCTAAATCTAGCCAGATCTGCTTTTTATTAAATTTGGAATTTCAATCGAATAAATTGTATTTTATGATTAGAAAAACTAACTGACTGTTTAATTTTACGTCAAATGTGTTGTGGATAGAATCCCTCGTCTTCTAGGTGTCTACGCAACTAAAATAACATGATTCATGTATATAACAAATAAATATTTTCAGTTTTTCTTGCAATGGAAAACAATCTACTGTTACTTTTTGCAAGCTCTGCAGTATTACATCTCCCGAATTTAAAACTCTTTCTCAACTACAAGTAAGTGAAAAAACAAAATTGTAACAAAATATTGCAAAATGATGAACTTAATTTCTGACGTTTCTCTCCCTCCAGTACGATTTCCAGTGGGAAGTAAACGACGAGGAATCCAGCAACTTCTACGGACACAAAGAACAGGCCGACAATGGACGTGTTGATGGCTCTTACCACGTGTGGCTTCCCAACGGACGCCTTATGAAGGTTGAATATTATGTCGAAGGAAACTCAGGTTTTGTCCCCAAAATCACATATGAAGATGCTTACACACCAACCTGGGGAACACCTTACTTCGGAGCAAGGATGAGATAAAAAATTTGCCATATTCGTTCCAGTCAAACTTTTGCAACATCGCACTATCCCTAGAATGTCTTTACAGCAAATCGTTTACTTTTTATTGAAGGATATCATATCTAACCGATTCCTCAATCAAAACTGGTTTCAGAATGATACAAAAGAAGACTCAAAAAAATATGTTCTTTATAGTCTTGTTCGCAACCTCCTGGTTTGAAAAAGGTAGCGCAGATAGAAATCTGTCGATTGCCTCTTACATTGTACTTTATGACAACAGAATACTTTAAGGAGCTCTCAAATAACATCGCTAACATATTAATATCTGCAAGTTTTCTTATTTACAAAACCAGCTTGGAGAGTAACAAATTAAATTATGTCTCCCTTACAATGACTTAATCTAGTAAGAAGTCTGAACTGTATATTTGTGAATGGGTCACTGTACTCTCTATGCCTCAGAATCCTAAATAAATTAAAACTGAAAAGAGTTTGTATGAATTATCCTTTCCTTAAACAAAACTTTTCAAAGTGATAACTAATTTCAATCTACGCATTTTGACATCCCATTGCTGTGCCAGAACCCAGATCTCTTTAATAGGCTCAATATGAAATTGATTAACCTATTTCTACTAACAATGGATAAAAAAATATTGTTTTCAGGAATTCTTGAAAAAAATTCCACATAATCAACATACTGTATTTTGGGCCTATCAAACTTCAAGATTAACCAAAAATAGTGCACAAAAACTGATTCTTTCAAGCAACACACACGCTTCATCCAAAGACATGATAAAGTATGCATACAAAGAAGAATCCAGGGTCCGGTAGAATATTTAATCTAAATTGGAATATTTTCAAGAAAAAATATATATGTAAACATTTACTCGTGGAGTGATGTTAGGAAACCATCAATCAAAATTTGTTAAAAAGGTCGTCTTCCGTTTGATTTTAATTACTAGTATAAAGACATGGATATGTAATAAAAAAAAAAAAAAAAATCTATAATCTACGTCTGCCGAGAAACCAATATACAATAGCGTCAAGAAACTTGAATTAGAGGATCAACGAAGACAATGATATTCCATATCTAATAGGTAAAATTATTTTTAAAAATTAAATCGAGACTATGTTTTACTGTCTTAACTTCCAAATAACAAAAGTAGGACCTAAACAAAATTTGTCTTAAGTGAAATGGATAAGGAAGATACAATTGTCCCGACCGGAGATTTCCAAAGAAAATCTACAAAAGAAAGGAAAACTTACAAAGACAATGGAAAAGGCACAGGCGAAACGCCCTAGTTGAACTTGAGGTAGAAACCTTCTGATGGAACTTACAAAATGAAAGAAGAGTATGTCTCATATCAGAGCAAATCTCGAAGGAAGAGTCTTCGTGTGTGTGAAGTAGCAGATTCCCAGAAAAGACAGTCTGCATCTACAAGAAACTCTTCTTATGATCATGTTTAAATTAGGATGGAAAAAAAGAAATTCGACCATTTTAGTATTTTTTGTAATTCAATGTCACCGGTGCAAGAAGGGGCTAGTATTAAACTTTCTCGTGGTGCCCTTGTTAACCCTGACGGAGACCGATTACTACACAACGCACAGCACCTAAATATAAACAAAAAAATTATGAAAAGCACCCACTCTATGATTACCGGGTGGTTAGACAGATTGAAATCACACAAGAACTTCATAACAACCACTAGCCTCGACCCCATGGAGTCAGCAACTTACTGCCTAGGAAGCTGGAGAGAAACAGGCCACTGCCCACCCGGTGAACACAGACCATGTGAGTACCTTCCCAATAGAAAAAAACCTCTGTAGAAAGGATTAGGATATTTTTAATCTAGCGCGAGTAAGAGTTGGAAAGACTGGAGACAATCTTCATAAGTGAGGTCTCGCCTCCTCTGCTGAGTGATCAAGTGGGCATCCCATCCAGACAATGGGCCACATGATTCGTGGGTGTGAACAGGGGCCAATGTGTACAGATAATTACACTACTTAGTAAAAGCAAAAGAGATTGAATAGTAAGCTGGAAGACAAGAAACGGGGACCGATTTAAAGTAAATGGATGAAAAGTGGGTGCAGCTGCGGCAGGAGGAGGCTACTGAAACCCTTTAGTAATTCATACTTTGCACTGCAATAGTTGCATTGTCAACACCACACCTATTATATTTCCTATAACATATTGCACTTGGAGACTTTAGATTCGCTGAAATTACTTATTTGCTCAACATAACATTAACCCTATTCACCTTTTGACATTTAGTTTACATCAAGCTGAAGCTTTACTGAAAAAAAAAAAGACAATTCTCATCATAATCAATTATATAGGATTAAAAGCTTGCGAAAATTAACCAAGACTCTAATAACAGATCTCAAATAAGATGAACCATAAGTATTTCAACGTCATGCCAAACACATCCAATTGACCAGTGATATCTTAATCCGCTATAATGAGCATTTCCAGAATATGGGAGTAGATTCTCACAACAAAGATGGATATTCCTTGAATAAAGCGAGACTATTTCCCCGATATAATGAGGTGCAAATGTCTAGCTATAAGTAAATAATATATATATATATATATATATATATATATATATATCTATCCTATCACGCTGAACGGTATTGCCAAACATGACTACTCAGTCGCTCCCATTCCATCGGGTAGAGAGCAGAGGTAGTAGTAATATACTGGTCAGATGGGGGTACAAGAAGTAGCCTACGCTCTGAGACTACAAACCACCACAAAGTGCCCAAACTGCTGTGTTGTAGTTAAGAAAGGGGAGGGGGAGGGAAGAACTGAATCTGGGTGTGCGTGTATACCTATCTAAATATTTGGCCGTCATTTTTGACGGATAGCGTACACTAGTTATGATATAGAACACAATAACCTGCTATACTGAACAGTACGATTCTTAACCAAATCATCTTCAAACTTGGCAGTAAGGCCTTCACATACTTCCTCATCCACAAAAAAATTTTGGAAAAAAAATATACTCTGAGTTATAATTTCATCGCTGCAATGCACACAGGTCCCTTCATGCAATCAATAGCTACCTAGCGTGTCATTGCTAACAGTTACTTATGATGATAAGTATCATGACTATTATAAAAGACATGACTGTTATTATTATCAAGAAATGTGGAACCAAGTTTACGATCAGCTTTTCTGAATCTTCAAACCTACAAATTACAGAGACAGCTACAGTAGGTGTGGCGAGTACACTAGACACCATCAAAGGTTTAAAGGACACTCATGAATGGCACACGCAAGGGATAGTGACATTGCCCTATCATGCAGGACAATGCCCTAGAGACTGACCATATACACATATGATCAGCGCACAAGCCCCCTTTCCACCCAAGCAAGGACCAAAGAGGGCCAGGTAATGGCTGCTGATGACACAGCAAATATACCTATAGGCCACCCCAAACCCGCATTCTTAGCTCACAAGAATGGTGAGGTTGCAGCGACCAAAGGAACTATCGAGTTTTAACTCGAAACCCAGCCTGACGTTCACCAGTCAGGGACGTTACCTCATCGGCCACCACAAGCCCCCATTACCATAAGCAAGCGCTCACGCACACGATAGGAAGACGAGTTTCAAAAATGACAAGACATCCTACATTATCCCATCATTGCGTTGTTCTTTATGAGGTTCGTAGTCTTCGAATATTGTAAGAGAGAATGCACAGTAGGTAAGCAGGTAGGGATTTTAAAAGACCTCGTCAGTCTCCTTTGGTTATTGGAGATATCTACCTGCTTGGTTTTAAGAACACTAAGTCATCTATATCTTCATCATTATTCTGAAATTTAACTTAATCAGGAAACATATTTAACACTTTTCTCTCTCAGAGGGCCGACCCGCAAGGTTTGGTGTAAATATATATTACATTTCTTATTTCATATATCGGATCCCCTTAAAACCTTGAAATTTCTTAAAAAAAAAAAAAAAAAAAAAAGCCGTAAATTGAAAACTATCAACAGGTTAAGGAATTTAAAGATAGATTTTGAAGCAGATTCAAAGAAGGATGAAAATACGGCAATGGTCATAATACCGGATTTTATTGCAGGGATATTATTGATGGGAAGATGCTTAGGATTTTCAAGTACTGACCCGCTATTACTTAAAAATATTAAAAATCAGAATGATAAAATCGTTTAATGTAAATAAAAATTTAAAACTTCTATTAAAAAGTATTCACAAGCCGATATATTTTTATTTGAAAACATACTTAGATATATAGTAAAAAATTCAATTGAAAATACAGTATATGCATTTCAAAAAAGTATTTATGTAAATATACTATAATGTACATATGTTATAAATTGTAAGATTGTAAATGTGTATCTTATAATGAAATGAAAAAAAATTAAAGGTGAAGGTTCTCACAAAATTTATTTTGCAATCTATTTCTAAACACTTGATTAAATTTTGGGTTGAAAACTGGACGATCACAAAACCTGTCTGATTGAGAGAGTTCTTTTGCATTGCCTATTTATACAATTGGGTCATATGATTTATTCATCAAATATCCAAGGGTCAAAGGCGAGTGGCCGACGATTAGATGAGAGAATAATACTATTCTCTAAAGACATTCCTTTTGGATTGAAGGACACGAAAATCACTAAGGATCCTACGTGGATGTCTCAAAGTACTTTGCTAGTAACGCCACTTCTAATATATGCGGGGAGAGAGAGAGAGAGAGAGAGAGAGAGAGAGAGAGAGAGAGAGAGAGATGTTATTTGAATGACGGTCACAGATGAAGCGACAGGAACTGACCAGGCCCGTTGCTTATTAGTATACAATTCAAAGTTCGCACATTTGCATCAATAAAACACTGAAATATAAAGTTCAAAACAAAGCAGTATTTATAAGATAACAGGAAAAACAAGAGAAATAAAAACAGAGTACAACAAAGACCTGTAAAACTAATATTGGAAAATAGAGGGAAATTTATAATTAAAAGACTGAAAACTTTGGAATGATCAGTTCGATGGATTTCGAGTCCTCATCGATTTTGGAATTTCCGCACCAATTCCCTAAATTCCTAACCTCCTCTTTCTATTTGAGGCTATTTTATTTTGCCTAGTGGGAAGGACAGACATTTAACCCAAAATTTTACAAGAAATCTATATGGAAGAAAAAACAAAGAACTATTTTAACAATAAATTTCAAAGGAAAAAGACAAAGTACCATTCACATCTTCAGTGTTTTCACTACAGAATAACTTTAGCTTTCTATCGCGATCAACTACTGTATATATCATTGCAATTTCATGCAAACTAGTTGACTTTATCGTTTGTATCGAAACAATTTTACCTTAATAGATCGCTGGTATTCTACAAAAAATACATTCTTGGGGATACTGAACACAAAATACTTACATACATACCTACATATGCACACACATACAATTATATATATATATATATATATATATCTATATATACACACACATATATATATATATATACATATATATATATACATATATATATACATATATATATATATATATATACACACACACCTTTAGCCGTTATAGTCCAGTGCTGAACAAATGCCTTAGACATGAACTGTCATTACCGTCTGTTTATCGTCTGTATTAGCTCATCAATCCATCGTCTTCTCTTCCTTCCCCAGCCTCGTTTGCAATCTCCAGCCATCCATTCTGTTATTCCTTTTGTCCATATATTATCCGTCATTCCCATAATATGTCCTGACACCTCCATTTTTTTTAGATGCTGTGCGAATACCATATATTTCAGCATGCTCTCGTATCCATGTTGTTCTTCTACTTACACTAGGATACTTCATACACATATTCACACACACACACATTACATTATATTATATTTTATATATATACATATATTATATATATAAAATGTATATATAAATATATATATATATATATATATATATATGAGAGAGAGAGAGAGAGAGAGAGAGAGAGAGAGAGAGAGAGAGAGAGAGTAAAGCAAAGGAATAACACTGAAATACTTGAAATAAATAAAACTGTATTGATAACATACAATCAAAATTCCTTATTTTACGAAAACCAGATCAATCAACTCAATTTCATCGATACCTATTCTGCTTTAAACCATCGACAGCAATAAATCTGGATGACTATTTTGGAAGAATTGTTTGAAAATAACTTTTCCATGATACAAAAAAGTCAGCCATGTCTAAGAGACCGAGACGATTGAAAACTATCAGTTAAAATCCCGGAACTAAAACTAACTAGAGCAATGACGTAACTTCGTCATTTACATATTGCAATGACTTCATTTGTCTGGTTCAGTAACCAGGTAATTTTCATCGACAGAATGACGCAATAACTCAACTTATGTGACCTAACAATTACCAATGACCGATGACGAAACTGCTCTCTAAATTTGGCAAACTTTCTCGAAAAAGACATATTTCTCTTGTCACTTGTTTCCAAGCCAAAATATTTCTGACTCTGAAATAAACCTCATTCCTTTCTCTTAAGAATAAATCAAATAGATCTCTGAATAAAACAATAAATTAAAGGACTTGTGCAAAGAGAAAAGACTAATGTCTTCACCGCAACCAACATGACGTCATCGAAAAGCTCTTCTTCTTCCCGGCGGCGTTACGGAGGCGCCCAGAATCCTTCGATATCCTTGGCTCCAAAAAAACTTTGATTGGTTCTAAAAGAGGTGTTCTTTAGGAGTCTTCCGATTGGCTCAGGATGACCCGGACCCCGACGCCAAACTCCGCCCACCTTTCATCAAGATTCACAGCACCGTGAGAATGACGTCACGTCCAGCCAAGGCGAACTCAGTATATATACTCCGTCGGCAGCTAAAGTCGTCAGCTCCAGCTGTGCCACCGAACAACTGATTGAAGGTAAATACTCAAAACTTACAAATAGAATTCACAGTTTACCTCGTGAGGCAAGGTGAGATGAGGTGAGGTGTATTTGATCTAGTTAAACTGTGTCTGGTCTATTTATTTTATTTGTTCAAAATCATCATCTTTCCATCTAACAGAATAGTCCCCAATCAAATAATCTGTCAGTAAAAAGGCACTTGTCACAGACGACAACGCAGACATGTGCGTGTGTATATGTATATGTATGTATGTATGTATGTATGTATATATATATATATATATATATATATACACACATATATATAAATATATAAAGAGAGAGAGAGAGAGAGAGAGAGAGAGAGAGAGAGAGAGAGAGAGTGTTACTAGCCTTCTTTCCAAATGCCCTATCCACTTAAAAATTCTTTTAAATACATAATACCCGTTTATCAAGAAAGTACAAGAAGAAAAAACAGAGAACCTACTGTACATTTTTGTTTTCAATTCGAGTGACAAATGCATGCATCTGATTCTTAAACTTTCAATGATTTAGATGGTTATTACTGTGCTGACACAATAAAGTTTAAAATCTATATTACAATAAATTACAGCGAGTCATTTCTTTAAATCTAATTCTTGAACATGCTCTTTGCTCTAGGAAGTTTAAAAAAGATTGCAATCAGCAGGGCATTAGAATGATTAGATATTCCTTGTGAGACCAAGCTGACCTTCAAACAGCAATAGCAGTTGCGCCTTCAATAGCACATTGTCTCACACTGAACGTTTTCTAAAAACTGCAACTTTGGAAGGATATCATCAATGTAGTATTTTAAGAATTTATTTTAACAGCTAGGACAATAAAATAGAGAGAGAGAGAGAGAGAGAGAGAGAGAGAGAGAGAGAGAGAGAGAGAGAGAGAGAGATGATTACTAAAAATAAGTGTTTCATGCAGAGAAATAAGTGTGTATATAAGTGCATTGAAAAACTTTCAAAATAGTAAATATAAACTAGAATTTTATCAAAAAATAAAGCCAATAGCATGTTTATTCCCAAATACCCCCTAGAGATTTCTCACGCTTAGCCTTAGATCACAAGTTCCTGAATTCAAACAATCAAATCCTCCAGATTTTGCAGCTTTGCTCCTATACCAAGTCTATTCAGCTCTTCCCTCACATGTGCTCAAACGCTAATTCTCATTAAAGTGATTAAATTATCAGTTACTAATGTTGTTCACAATAATCTTGTCTTTTGTTAACGTTGGTTCTTTTTTTTTCATGAACAGACCCTTTCAATGAAATATTCGCATTTCTATATTAACTCCTTATTAAATAGTCTCCAAAATAGACTTTTCTACGGACATATAAAGGAATTTTTAACTGAGGAAAATCACAATGAATGCAACATATCCTATGACAAAATAAATTCCTATATTGGATGGCTACTTCACATTCTTTTGTTTGTTATAAAAACCCTAGGACCATAAAAACCATGCCCTAAAGCTATTTTGTAAAATATATAAAAAAAAACTGCTACCTGAGACACCATCATCCCATTCATTTTAAATCTATACTTCATTAATAGAAAAAAACATTGTTTCTTGCTTCAAAAATCATACATGGAGCAAAGATGAAGAATTAGCACATCTAAATGATAGATCAATCTTTAACTAATAGACAGAGGTCTTCAACTTTCCAGTTACTCAGCAGTGATCAATTGAAACGTATATTAAAATTACCTAACAAATGTACTCCGGGGCTACATCAATACATTGCTTAATAAATGCCCTTATAACTATCTGATGGATGCACTAAAACACTTCATTATAACGTTGTTAAATAATGTCAATTAACTAAGCTACACAAAAGCATTATTGAGTGAATGCACAAGGTCGTATATAAAGTGTTCCTCTTGACGCTATACTTCAAAAGCATTAATTCCCTTTGCAGATGTCCAACTCCTTGTTGATCTCCCTCTGCCTCTTGGCAACCACCTCGGTTCTGGCCTACCCACAGAACGGATGGCAGAATGGAAAGCAACAAGGCCAAGGATACACCAATGGTGCCAATGGAGGTAATGGTGCGAATGGGGCCAATGGTGGAAAGCAGTTACAAGCAGCAGGTGAAGAACCCCAGCCAGCAATGATGCCCATGAATGTAAGATCCTCTGTGATACTTCTTGTACAACTTTGATAATAAACAAATCCTTAGAGTATTTCGTGGGAAGGAACAATATTAAGACCCACAAATATACAGAAATGGAAATTTAAATTGTTTTTTAGCTAGAGACATTTAGGAACTCTGGTAGTGCTCTGCTTTCATTTACTTTTTCAACTGTATTACTATTCTCTGTTGGATATCTAAATCTAGCTAGATCTACATTTTATTAAATTAGGAATTTCAATCAAATAAATTGTATTTTATGATTAACAAAACTAACTGACTGTTTAGTTATATGTTAAATGTGTTGTGGATCGAATCCCTTGTCTTCTAGGTCTACTCGCAACTGAAATTACATGATTCATTTATATAACAGATCAATATTTTTAATTGTTTTTCTTGCAATAGAAAACAAGCTACTGCTACTTTTTGCAAGCTCTGCAGTATTACATCTCCAGAATTTAAAACTCCCTCTCAACTACAAGAGACTGAAAAAAAAAAAATTGTAACAAAATACTGCAAAATGATAAACTTAATTAACTGACGTTTCTCTCCTTCCAGTACGATTTCCAGTGGGAAGTGAACAACGAGGAATCCAGCAACTTCTACGGACACAAAGAACAGGCCGACAATGGACGTGTTGATGGCTCTTACCACGTGTGGCTTCCCAATGGACGCCTCATGAAGGTTGAATATTATGTCGAGGGAAACTCAGGTTTTGTCCCCAAAATCACATATGAAGATGCTTACACACCAACCTGGGGAACACCTTACTTCGGAGCAAGAAGGAGATAAAAGATTTACCATATTCGTCCCCAGTCAAACATTTGCAACATCACACTATCCTTAGAATGTCTTTACAGCAAATCGTTTACTTTTTAATGAAGCACATCATATCTAGCCGATTCCTCAATCAAAACTGGTTTCAGAATGATACAAAAGAAGACTCAAAAACAAATCTGTTCTTTATAGTCTTGTAGGCAACCTTCTGGTTTGAAAAAGGTAGCGCAGATAGAAATCTGGCGATTGCCTCTTACATTGTACTTTATGGACGGCAGAATACTTTAAGGCGCTCCCAATTAACATTTCTTCTAACATATTAATATCTGCAAGTTTTCTCATTTACAAAACCAGCTTGGAGAATAACAAATTGAATTATGTCTCCCTTACAATGACTTAATCTAGTAAGAAGTCTGAATTGTATATTTGTGAATGTGTCATGTACTCTATATGCCTCGAAAACCTAAATAAATTAAAACTGAAATGAGACTGTATGAATTGTCCTTTCCTTAAACAAAACTTTTCAAAGTAATCACTAATTTCAATCTACGCATTTAGACATCCAATTGCTGTGCCAGAACCCAGATCTCTTTAGTAAGCTCAATTAAAAAAAATTATTAATCTATATCTACTAACATTACAAAAAAATGTTGTTCTCAGGAATACTTCAAACTAGAGCAAAAAACCGATTCTTTTAAGCAACACACATTCACTTCATTCAAAGACGTGATAAATTATGCTTACAAAGAAGAATCCACCAAGAACCACCAGGTTCCTCCATGGATTCTGATAAAATCTCTAAGATTACCAAACAATTCTTCTTCACTCAAGGGATTAACTGCTACATTATGATTACTCAGTGGCCACTTCCCTCTTGGTAAGGGTAGAAGAGACTTTAGCTATGGTAAGCAGCTCTTCTAGGAGGGCACTCCAAAATCAAATCATTGTACTCTAGTCTTTGGTAGTCCCATAGCCTCTGTACCATGATCTTCCACTGTCTTGGGTTAGGGTTCTCTTGCTTGAGGGTACACTAGGGCACAATTTACTGTATTATTTCTCTTCCTCTTGTTATTCTATGTTTTTATACTTTATATATGAAAGATCTTAAAACATCTTATATTGTTCATTACTTCTCCTGTGGTTTATTTATTTACTTATTTCATTTCCTCAGTGGGCTATTTTTCTCTGTTGGAGCCCTTGGGCTTATGGCATCCTGCTTTTCCAACTAGGGTTTAAACTTAGCTAGTAATAGTTGTAGTAATATTAGTAGTAGTAATAATAATAATAATAATAATAATAATAACAATAGTCCGGAAGAGTATTTAATCTAAACTGGAACATTGTCAAGTAAAAGTAGTAAGTAATACGTAAACATTTACTTGTGGAGTGATGTTAGGAAACCATCAATTAAAATTTGTTAAAAAAGTCGCATTCCTTTTAATTCTAATCACTAATATAAAAATCCGGATATGTAAGCAAAAATAATATTTTAAAAATCTACGGCTGCTGAGGAACCAAAAAAAACACGAATTGGAGGATCAACGAAGACAACGATATTCCAAATCTAAAAAAACATCGAAACTATATTTTACATCTTTAACTTCCAAATAACACAAGTAGGGCCGAAAAAAAACCTGTCATAAGTAAAACGGACAACGAAGATACAATTGTCTCGATCGGAAAGTTCCAAAGAAATCTACAAAAGAAAGGAAAACTCACAAAGACAATGGAAGAGGCACGGGCGAAACACCCTAGTTAAACTAGAGGTAATAACTTTCTGATGAAACTTAAAAAATGAAAGAAGAGTATGTCTGATATCAGAGCAAATCTCGAAGGAAGTCTCTTCGTGTGTGTAAAGTAGCAGATGCCCAGAAGAGAACGGGTCTGCATCTACAATATACTCTTCTCAAGACCATGTTAGAATTAGGATGAAAAAAATGAAATTCGATAATTTTTGTAATTCACTGTCTGAACACAAAGGTCACCGATGCCAGAAAGGGCAAGTAATAAACTTTCTCATGGTGCCCTTATTAATCCTGACGGAGACCGATTACTACACAACGCGCTGCACCCGAATCTTTTGCAGGGTGGTAAAAGGATAAACCCTCGGCCTTGTAAGATGTCGAACCAGAAGGTCACGAGTTTCAATGCAAAAGGCCTCTTGGCTGCAAAATTGGAAACTCTCAGCAGTTTCAAAGTAGGTATCTTGTCTTCATGAGACATATAAGCACTCAGCAACACCAAAAATGCACTACATGCATATAAAAATCTATCACCCAAACCCTGTCCACGGTAGTGCAACATACGTGAAGGAAAAGGCCTTTACCGTGAATAGTTTTGACCTATCAGATGAGGGGATGGAGATACTTAAAACAGAGACTTAAATATCAACATCGTGTCTATGTATAAGCCACTTCCTATGCTATTTAAATGGCCTAAAAATCATAACCTTATAAAAAAAGGCACCTTTAGTGATTGGAGATTTCAATGGTAAAGACAGCATAGGGGCTACATTCCGGAAAACGCACACAGGGGCTGTTGAAGAATGGGCTCTAAATAACAACCTAACCATTCTTCATAGCACAGAAGACAAACCATTTTTTATGAGTTCAAGCTGGAAGAGAGGATATAACCCAGACCTGGCCTTTGTGTCTTGTCACTACCCAAACTTTTAAACACCAGTCTGTGACCCAATTCCAAAACAACAAACCTATTGCTGTAAACATCAGAACAGTTATCAGAACTCTTGAAAAAAACCTATACCAAGATTCAACTTCCGGAAAGCAAGTGGGGATGTCTCACAACAGAGTTGCTAGGCTGGATGCCTTTGCATCTCAGATAATACTGCACTTTGGCAGGACTAAATTATAAGTATTGTCATTTTTAACAACTACTAGGGAGAAGGGCTAAAGTTGTGGCCTTACTAAAACCTGGAAAAAGACCTCATGATCCCTAAGAGCAGACAGCCAATATCTCTCCTCTGTAACTTATACAAACCATATAAACGATGGATGGCCCACATAGCTCCCACGGACGAAGAATAACAGTGTAGTAATTTATTAAGGAGTTATCATAGGTTTTTGGGCTCAACCACGGATTAATTCTATTTCAATGTATTCTTATGGGAAAATTTGTTTCTACATCCGAACATTTTCGACACCTGAAGTCGGTTGTGGAACGGATTAAATTCATATGTAGAGGTACCACTGTATATGCTTCCCATCTTAAACCCTACCAGGCAAAGAGGGAGTTGAATATCTCGTGGAATGATAAGAAACTGAAAAATGATAGCTTATTTGTCTATTTAGGCATTACAGTAGACCAAACACTATCTTTTAGGGAGCATGTAAGGAAAGTAAAGGAAAAGGTAGTTAGCATAAATAACCTCCTTAGCAAACTTATCAATTCAAATTCGGGAACAAATACTCAAACCCTAAGAAAAACAGCTCTGGTACTCAACTACTCCAATACTGAATACTGCTCACCAGTCTAGTCAAGTTCATCTCATTCCCATACATTGACACCGACCTAAATCAAACATGTCACATAATTACTGGTGCCTTAAGATCAACACCCCTTCCAGTACTCTACAGATTGGCAGGCATTGCACCAGCAACATCCACCAAACAGTCCAATCAAAGACTCAAAAATATAAACAAAAAAATTATGAAAAGCACCCACTCTATGATTACTGGGTGGTTAGACACACTGAAGTCACACAAGAACTTCATAACCACCACTAGCCTCGACCCCATGGAGTCAGCAAATTACTGCCTAGGAAGACGGAGAGAAACAGGCCGCTGCCCACCCAGTGAACACAGACCATGTGAATAACTTCCCAATAGAACAAATCTCTGAAGAGAGGATTAGGTTATTCTTAATCTAGCAAGAGCAAGAGTTGGAAGGACTGGAGACAATCTTCATAAGAGAGGTCTCGCCTCCTCCGCTGAGTGATCATGAAGGCATCCCATCTAGACAATGAGCCCAATACTTCTTGGGTGTGAACAGGGGCCAATGTGTACAGATAATAGCACTATTTAGTAAAAGCGGAACATTAGGTTTACATCAAACTGAAGCTTTACTAAAAATAAATAAAAATTTTAATCATAATCAATTGTATGGGATTAAAAGCTTGCCAAAATTAACGCCAAAACCCTAATAACAGATCTCAAATAAGATCAACCGAAGGTATTTCAACGTTACGCCAAACACATCCAAATAGCCAGAAACATTTTAATCCGCCATTATGAGCATTTCCAGAACATGGGATTAGATTCGCACAACAGAGATGGATTTTCCTAGCATAAAGTGAGACTATCTCCCTGATATAATAAAGTACTGTCTAGCTCTATATATATATATATATATATATATATATATATATATATATATATATATATATATATCTTTCCTATCACGCTGAGCGGCATTGCCAAACGTATGACTATTCATTCTCTCCCCGTCCATCGGACAGAGAGCAGAGGTAGTAGTAATACCCTGATCAGATGGGGTACCACAAGAAGTAGCCTACGCTCTAGATCACAACCGCCCCCCCCCCCCAACAAATTGCCCAAACTGCTGTGTTGTAGTTAAGAAAGGGGAGGGGGAGGGAAGAGCTGAATCTGCGTGTGCGTGTATAGCTATCTAAATATTTGGCCGTCATTTTTGACGGATGGCGTACACTTGTCATGATATAGAACACAATAACCTGCTATACTGAACAGTACGATTCTTAACCAAATCACCTTTAAACTTGGCAGTAAGGCGTTCACATACTTCCTCATCCACAAATAAAATTTTAGGAAAAAAAATATACTTTGAGTTATAATTTCATCGCTGCAATGCACACAGGTCCCTTCATGCAATCAATAGCTACCAAGCGTGTCATTGCCAACAGTTACTTATGATGATAAGTATCATGACTATTATAAGACAAGACTGTTATTATTATCAAGAAATGTGGAACCAAGTTTACGATCAGCTTTTCTGAATCTCCAAACCTATAAATTACAGAGACAGCTACAGTAGGTGTGGCGAGTTCACTACACACCATTAAAGTTTTAAAGGCCACTCATGAATGGCAGACGCAAGGGATAGTGACATTGCCCTATCATGCAGGACAATGCTCTAGAGACTGACCATATACACATATGATCAACGCCCAAGCTAGGACCAAGGAGGGCCAGGCATTGGCTGCTGATGACACAGCAGATAGACCTATTAGCTTCCCCAAAGCGACCAAAGGAACTAACCAGTTTGAGCAGGATTCGAACCAGTCTGACGTTCAATAGTCAGGGACGTTACCGCAGCGGCCACCTCAACCGCCCGTCCCCTTTACCATACACAACCGCTCACGCACATAATAGGAAGACGAGTTTTAAAAACGACAAGACATCCTACAAGTATCCCATCATTAGGTTGTTCTTTATGAGGTTCGTAGTCTTCCAGTAATGTTAGATAGAATGCCGAATGGGTTGGTAGCTAGCGATTTTAAGAGACCTCGTAGCTCTACTTTGGTTATTGTATATATATATATATATATATATATATATATATATATATATATATATATATATATATATATATACATATATATATATATATATATATATATATATATATATATATATATATACGTATACATATACACACACATATATATAAATATATATATATCTACTCTATGATCATCTATCCATCTATGATCATCCAATTCAACTTAATCAGAAAACGGAGTTAATACTTCTACCACAAAATTGACCCGCAAGGTTTGGTGTAAATATATATTATATTTTTCATTTCAAATATTGGATCTCCTTAAAACCTTGAAATTTCTATAAATTTGAAGTTGAAGGTTCTGACAAAATTTATGTTGCGATCTATTCCCGAAAGTTGATTATATTTTGGTTTGAAAAACTGATAATCACAAAACCTGTGTGTGATTGAGAGTGTTGTTCTGCATTGTCTGCGTTATAAAATTGGGTCTTATGAGTTATTCGTCAAATATCCAAGGGTCAACCGAGAGTAGCTGATGATTAGATGAGAGAATAATACTATTCTCTAAAGACATCATTTTGGATTCAAGGACACGTAAAACACTAAGGATCCAACGTGGAGGTTTCAAAGTATTTTGCTAGTAACGCCACTTCTAATATATGCGGAGAGAGAGAGAGAGAGAGAGAGAGAGAGAGAGAGAGAGAGAGAGAGAGAGAGATGTTATTTGAATGACGGTCACAGATGAAGCGACAAGAACTGACCAGGACCGTTGCTTATTAATATACAATTCAAAGTTCGCACATTTGCATCAATAAAACACTAAAATATAAAGTTAAAACAAAGAAATATTTATAGAATAGGAAAAATAAGAAAAATAAAAACTAAATACAACAAAAACCTGTACGTCTAAAATTGGAAAAAAGATGGAAAATTACAATTGAAAGACTGAAAACTTTGGAATGATCAGTTCGCTGGATTTCAAGTCCTCATCGATTTTGGAATTTCCTGCACAAACTCCCTAAATTGGTGCCATAAACATTTTCTTTCTATTTGAAGCTATTTTTTTTTTTTTTTTTTTTTTGTCTAGTGGAAAGGACAGACATTTAACCCCAAATGTTACAAGAAATATACATGAAAGACAAAACAAAGCATTGTTTTAGCAATAAGTTTCAAAGGAAAAAGACAAAGTAACATTCACATCAGAGAGAGACTTCCGACGAGTTTCTTCACTACAGAACTTTTGCTTTCCAGCTTTCTATTGCGAACTACTACTGTATATATCATTGCAATTTCATGCAAATCACTTACACTTTTTCGTTTACATCGAAGTACAATTTTACCTTAAAAGACCGTTGGTATTCCAACAAAATATTCTTGAGAATTCTAAACACACAAAATACTTACAGTACATACAAACATACATACATACACACACACACACACACACACACACATATATATATATATATATATATATATATATATATATATATATATATATAGCCATTCTACTGTAGTCCACTGCAGAACAAAGGCCTTACACTTGTACTTCCATTCCCATCTGTTTAGTCTTTATTAGCTCGTCAATACAGCGTCTTTTCTTCCTTCCCTGGCCTAACTGGCAATCTCCTGCCAACAATTCCGTTATTCTTTTTGTCCATCTATTATAAGCTATTCTCACTACATGTCCTGCCCACGTCCATTTCTTTTTCTTAATTGGCGTTAAAACACATAAAGGTAGTAGGCTGGCCAGGGCACCAGCCACCCGTTGAGATACTACCGCTTGAGAGTTAAGGGGGTCTTTTGACTGGCCAGACAGTGCTATATTGGATCCTTCTCTCTGGTTACGGTTCATTTTCCCTTTGCCTAAACATTCACACACCGAATAGTTTGGCCTATTCATTACATATTCTCCTCTGTCCTCATACATCTCACAACACTGAGATTACCAAACAATTATTCTTACTGCTCTGTAATTGTTCAGTGGCCACTTTCCTCTTTGTAAGGGTAGAAGAGACTCTTTAGCTCCTCTAGGAGAAGGACACTCCAAAATCAAACCATTGTTCTCTAATCTTGGGTAGTGCCATAGCCTCTGTACCATGGTCTTCCACTGTCTTGGGTTAGAGTTCTCTTGCTTGAGAGTACACTCGTGCACACTGTTCAATCTTATATCTTATTTCTCTTCCTCTAGTATTGTTAAAGTTTTATAGTTTATATAGTGATATTTATTTCAATATTGTTGCTCTTCTTAAAATATTTTATTTTTCCTTGCTTCCTTTCCTCACTGAGCTATTTTCCCTGTTGGAGCCCCTGGCCTTATAGCATCCTGCTTTTCCAACTAGGGTTGTAGCTTGGCAAGTAATAATAATAATAATAATAATAATAATAATAATAATAATTAAGTATGCTCTCGTATCCATGTTGATCGTTTTCTGTCACTATGATACATAAATACATATACCTAGGCACTTCCCCCAATTTTGGGGGGTAGCCCACATAAAACCAATGAAACAAAAAAGGGACCTCTCCTCTCTACTTTCCTCCCAGCCTGACAAGGGACTCAACCGAGTTTGGCTGGTAATGCTAGGGTGCCACAGCCCACCCTCCCCCTTTATCAACCACAGATGAAGCTTCATAACGCTGAATCCCCTACTGCTGCTATCGGTCATCCAAGGCACCAGAGGAAGCAGCAGTGTCTACCGGAACTGCGTCACAATCGCTCGCCATTCATTCCTATTTCTAGCACGCTCTCTTGCCTCTCTCACATCTATCTCCTATCACCTAAAGGTTTCTTCACTCCATCCATCCACCCAAACCTTGGCCTTCCTCTTGTACTTCTCCCATCAACTCTAAGATTCATCACATTCTTTAGCAGACAGCCTGTTTCCATTCTCTCAACATGGCCAAACCACCTTAACACATTCATATCCACTCTAGCTGCTAACTCATTTCTTACACCCGCTCTCACCCTCACTGCTTCGTTCCTAACACATCTACTCGAGATAATACACCAGCCATACTCCTTAGACACTTCTTCTCAAACACATTCAATTTCTGTCTCTCCGTCACTTTCATTCCCCACAACTCCGATCCATACATCACAGTTGGTATAATCACTTTCTCATAGAACTCTCTTTACATTTATGCCTAACCCTCTATTTTTTACTACTCCCTTAACTGCCCCCAACACTTTGCATCCTTCATTCACTCTCTGACGTACATCTGCTTCCACTCCACCATTTGCTGCAACAACAGACCCCAAGTACTTAAACTGATCCACCTCCTCAAGTAACTCTCCATTCAACATGACATTTAACCTCGCACCACTTTCCCTTCCCGTACATCTCATAACTTACTCTTACCCACATTAACTCTCAACTTCCTTCTCTCACACACCCTTCCAAATTCTGTCACGAATCGGCCAAGCTTCTCTTCCTCGTCTGCAACCAGTACAGTATCATCCGCAAACAACTGATTTACCTCCCATTCATGGTCATTCTTGTCTACCAGTTTCAATCCTCGTCCAAGCACTCAAGCATTTACCTCTCTCACCACTCCAACGACATACAAGTTAAACATCCACGGCGATATCACACATCTCTGCCTCAGCCCCACTCTCACTGGAAACCAATCGCTCACTTCATTTCCTATCCTAACACATGCTTTACTACCTTTGTAGAAACTTTTCACTGCTTGCAATAACCTTCCACCAACTCTATATAATATCATCACGTTCCACACTGCTTCCCTATCAACTCTATCATACGCTTTCTCCAGATCCATAAACGCAACATACACCTCCTTACCTTTAGCTAAATATTTCTCGCATATCTGCCTAACTGTAAAAATCTGATTCATACAACCCCTACCTCTGCTAAAACCACCCTGTACTTCTAAGATTGCATTCTCTGTTTAATCCTTAATCCTATCAATCAGTACTCTTCCATAGACTTTTCAAACTACACTCAACCAACTAATACCCTTGAATTACAATACTCATGCAAATCACCCTTACCCTTATATAGTGGTACAATACACGCAGAAACCCAATCTACTGGTACCATTGACAACACAAAACACATATTAAACAATCTCACCAACCATTCAAGTACAGTCACACCCCCTTCCTTCAACATCTCGGCTCTCACATCATCCATACCACATGCTTTTCCTACTCTCGTTTCATCTAGTGCTCTCCTCACTTCCGCTCTTGTAATCACTCTCTCATTCTCATCTCCCATCACCGGCACCTCAACACCTGCAACAGCAATTATATCTATTATCCTCAACATTCTGTAAATTTTCAAAATATTCTGCCCACCTTTTCCTAGCCTCCTCTCCTTTTAACAACCTTCCATTTCCATCTTTCACTGTCTCTTCAATTCTTGAACCAGCCTTACTTACTCTCTTCACTTCTTTCCAAAACTTCTTATTCTCTTCATATGAATGACCCAATCCCTGACCCCACCTCAGGTCAGCTGCCCCTTTTGCCTCACTTACCTTGCGCTTTACTTCCACATTTTTCTCTCTATATCTTTCATACTTCTCTACACTATTACTCTGCAGCCATTCTTCAAAAGCCCTCTTTTTCTCTTCCACTTTTACCTTCACTCCTTCATTCCACCATCCTCATGCTGCCTCCAACAAACTTCTTGCCACACACACACATCACTTACAATCCCAACAAAATTTTCTTTTACTAACTTCCACTCCTCCTCTAAATTACCAGTTTCTTTTACTTTCACTTCGTCAGATGCCATTTTCAACCTTTCTTGATGTTTACTTTTTACCCCCGGTTTTATTAGCTCTTCAACCCTCACTAGCTCCCTTTTACATCCACCTACTCTATTCCCCCACTCTTGCTACTAATAATTTTCCTTCCACGAAAAAATGATCAGACACCGTTAGCCATACCACTAAACACGTGCACGTCTTTCAATCTTCCAAACATTCTTTTAGTTATCAACACATAATCCATTAACGCCCTTTCTACCACTCTTCCATTTTCCACTCTTACCCATGTATACTTGCTTTTATCTTTCTTTTTGAAAAAGCTAGAACTTATCACCATCTCTTGCTCAACACACATATCTACCAGTCTCTCACCACTCTCATTTTCACCTGGTACGCCATACTTCCCAATGACACCTTCTACCTCTCCAGCGCCCACTCTAGCATTTACGTCACCCATGACAACTACATAATTCATTCTACCCAGTCCTTCTACACACCTAGTTAATTCATCCTAGAACTCATTCTGCTCTTCTTCACTTTTCTCACAACCTGGCCCATACGCACTGACAAAAGCCCAACATTCCCTACCCAACCTAACCCTTACCCACATTAACCTGGATGATATCTCCTTCCATTCCACTACTTTACCTGTCATCTATTAACTCAGCAATAAAGCCATACCTTCTCTTGCGCTTCCTCTTCCAATCCCAGACACTCGACCAGACATTTCACCAAACATCACTTCACCCTTCCCTTTTATCTTTGTCTCACACAAGGCCAATATATCCATCCTTCTATTCCTAAACATACTTCCAGTCTCACATCTTTTACTCTCTATCGTACTACATCCACCCACATTCAAACACCCCAAAACTAGTGCGGGGACCTGTCACTCTCCCCCCAGCTCCACCTCTTTGATGTCTCACAGGATTATAATACAGGAGAGAGGGTTCCCAGCCCCCTCGTCCCGTCCCTTTTAGTCGCCCCTTACGACATGCAGGGATATGTTGGCGCTATTCTAATTGTTTTTATGCCCCCGCGCCCACAGGGGGCTAAGATACTTCATAAAAACATGCCCACATATACAGACATCACGCACACATTACACACACAAACATATATATATATATATATATATATATATATATATATATATATATATATGTATGAGAGAGAGAGAGGGAGAGAGAGAGAGAGAGAGAGAGAGAGAGAGAGAGAGAGAGAGAGAGAGAGAGAGAGAGAGACATAATAATAACATTAAAATACTTGAAATAAATTGATAACATACGATTAAAATTCCTTATTTCACGCAAACAAGATCAATCAACTCAATTTCATCGATACATATTCTGCCCTAAACCTCCGACAGCAATAAATCTGGATGACTGAATTGTTTGAAAATAACTTTACCATGATACAAAAAAGTCAGCCATTTCTATAAGACCAAGAGGACTGAAAACTAAGTTAAAATCCCGGAGCTAAAACTAACTAGAGCAATGACGTAACTTCGTCATTTACATATTACAATGACTTCATTTGTCTGGTTCAGTAACCAGGTAATTTTCATCGACAGAATGACGCAATAACTACACTTATGTGACCTAACAATTACCATTGACGGATGACGCAACAGCTCTCTAAACTTGACAAAATTTCCCGAAAAAGACAACTCTCTCTCGTCACTTGTTTCCAACCTAGAAAATTCCAGACTTTGAAATACATCTCATTCCTTTCCTCATAAGAATAAATCAAACAGATCCCTGAATAAACAATCAATTAAAAGACTTCTGAAAAGAAAAAAGACTTGGGTCTTCACCGCAACCAACATGACGTCATCGAAAAACGCTTCTTCTCGGCGGCGTTACGGAGGCGCCCAGAATCCCTCGACGTCCTTGGCATAAAAAAAACTTTGATTGGGTCTCGTCTAGAGTCGTTCTTTAGAGCTCTTCTGATTGGCTCAAGAATGACCCGGACCCCGACGCCAAAGTCCGCCCACCTTGCATCGAGAATCACAGCACCGTGAGAATGACGTCACGTCCAGCCAGGCCGAACGCAGTATATATACTCCGTCGGCGGCAAAAGTCGTCAGCTCCAGCTGTGCCACCGAACAGGTCTAAGGTAACTAAATACTCAAAATTTACAAAACATATTTCACAGATTACCCAGTGAGGTGGGGTCAGGTGTATTTGATCTAGTTTTTCTGTTTATCGGGTCTATTTGCTCAACTGCTTCACCCTTTCACCGATTCATACTTCCACGAAATTGAATTTTCCCCAATCAAGTAATCTGTCGTTACAAAGGCAATGATCATCGACGTCGACGCAGAAGTAATATGTATGTATGTATATATATATATAATATATATATATATATATATATATATATATATATATATATATAATATATATATATATATATATATATATATATATATATAAAGAGAGAGAGAGAGAGAGAGAGAGAGAGAGAGAGAGAGAGAGAGAGAGAGAGAGAGAGAGAGAGAGAGAGAGAGAGAGAGAGAGCAATCTAAGAGTGTATATACCAGTTCACAGAAAAATAAAAACTATTAAACAGGATATAGAAAACAGAACAATTTCAAAAAATAAGTCATTAGTCAATATGAGCCTCTAGAGATTTCTCCTTTTTCTGTTAAATATCTTGACAGAGAGTCAAATTTTACTTCGCTTTAGTGGTTGCCAAAGTTATTCACAATACTCTCGTCTTTTGTTAACACTGGGTCTTGTTTCATGAAGAAACCTTTCCTTTGCATAGTTCCACTTTCAGTATTAAGTCCATTTAAAATAATCCTCAAATCCCCAGATTTTTCTCTGTTGGTGATAAACAGGGAATAACATAGATAACATTTAATAATGATATAATTTTACACCAATAACCTCGGATGTCAATTTAGTTAAGTCACCAAATGAAACATAACTTAATATTACCAAATACATGCCCCTCGAAGTTATATCAATACATTGCTTAATACATAAACTTATACTTTCCCAATAAATGCACAATGCCGCTTTAACATAACGTTGTTAAATACTGTAGAGTAAATTCTCTAAGCTCCATAAAAGCATTACTGTGTGAATACACAAGTACCTATATATAATGTTCCCCTTGACGCTATACCTCAAAAGCATGAATTCCCTTTGCAGATGTCCAACTCCTTGTTGATCTCCCTCTGCCTCCTGGCAACCACCACGGTTCTGGCCTACCCACAGAACGGATGGCAGAATGGAAAGCAACAAGGCCAAGGATACACCAATGGTGCCAATGGTGGTAATGGTGCCAATGGTGGTAATGGTGGTAATGGTGCCAATGGTGGTAATGGTGCCAATGGGGCCAATGGTGGAAAGCAGTTACAAGCAGCAGGAGAAGAACCCCAGCCAGCAATGATGCCCATGAATGTATGATCCTCTGTAATATTACCTGTATCACTTAGTAAATATCTTCTTAAACTTAAAGCATTTCCGGAGAAGGAACGATATTGAAACCCACAAATATGCAGAATGGGAATTTAAAATCTTTTGCAACAGTTTAGGAGCTTTGACTGCGCTCTACTTTACTTTGCCTTTTCAATTACTTTCAATTTCAATTTTCAATTACATTATTCATATTTCGTGATTAGAAAAAAGACCTTACTGTATATATTATGTCAAATATCTAGTTGTGTAAGGAATCCTTGTCTACTAGGCCTATTTGCAACTAAAACATCACGAATCATGTAATAACAGATTTATATTTTCAATTATTTCGCTTACAATGGAAAACAAGCTACTGTTAATTTTGCAAGCTCTGTGGTACCACATCTCCAGAATTTAAAACTCCCTTTGAACTACAAGTGACTGAAAAAAGCAAACACAAAATTTTAACAAAAACTTAATTTTCTGACGTTTCTTTCCCTCCAGTACAATTTCCAGTGGGAAGTGAACAACGAGGAATCCAGCAACTTCTACGGACACAAAGAACAGGCCGATAATGGACGTGTTGATGGCTCTTACCACGTGTGGCTTCCCAACGGACGCCTCATGAAGGTTGAATATTATGTCGAGGGAAACTCAGGTTTTGTCCCCAAAATCACATATGAAGATGCTTACACACCAACCTGGGGAACGCCTTACTTCGGAGCAAGGAGGAGATAAAAAATTTGCCATATTCGTCCCAGTCAAACTTTTGCAACATCACTCTGTCCTTAGAATTTCTTTACAGAAAATAATAGCATATTTAATTAAGTATATCATATCTAGCTGGTTCCTCAATCAAGACTGGTTTCAGAATGTTATAACCGGTCATTCAAAACAATTTTGTTTCAAAGTCCTTCAGTCTTATTCACTACCTTCTGGTTAGAGAGAGGTAGCGCATATAGAAACCTAGCGATTGCCTCTTGCATTGTACTTCATGAACAACAACATACTTTTAGGAGCTCTCTGTTAATATCACTAACATATTAATATTTTTGCATTTTCTTATTAACAAAACCTCAGTGGAGGGTAATAAATTAAATTATGTCTCCCTCACAATGCCTTAATCTAATAAGAAGCCTGAAATGTATATTGTGAATGCGTCAATGTACCCTATATGCCTCTGTAATAAATAAATTAAAACTGAAATGAGATTGTATGGATTACCATTTTCTTAAAAAGAAAAAAAAAATCAAAGTCATGTCAAATTTCAATTGACCCATTCTGACATCTAAAGGTTGTGCTAAGTTTCCCAGATCTTTTCAGAAGCCTCAAATTGAAATTAATTAATCTATCTCTCATAAAAATGAATGAACAAATTGTTTTCAGGAAATCGTAACAAACTAGAAAATAATCAGCATAATGTAGAACTATTAACCTTCAGGATTGACCAGCAATAGTGAACAAAACTGATTATTTAAAGCAACACACGTTCACTTCATCAAAAGACGTGATAAATTATGCTTGCAAAGAAGAATCCACAAAGAGAACAATAAGGATCCGAGAGTGTATTCAATCTAAATTGAACCACTGTCAAAAAAGGACGTAATCAAAAAAGTAAATATTTACTCGAGGTGTGATGTTAGGATACCCTCAATCATGTTTTTTCCTAAATACCATTTCGTTTAATCTTGAATACTAACACAAAAACTCTCCTTTGAAAGCAAAGGAGATCCGAAAAATGATATTTCAACTATCTACATCTGCTGAGAAACCAGAAACGCAATTAATTCAAGAAAATTGAACTTGTGGGCCAACAAAGAAAACGATTTTCCACTTCTAAAAGGTAAAATGATAAAAAAGATAGCAAACCCATATGCCTTCCTGGTATAACTTCCATATAACAAGTGGGAAAAGAATCTGACATATAGTCAATGAAATGGACAAGGGAGATCAGTTCAGTTTCTGGGCGGAGTGATTCGCCTTTCCATCGGCACCTCCTTAGCTTTCTTCTTTATTTTAGTTATTTTATTTTCTCTCTTTTTTTCCACATTTGATATATATAGATACAATTGTCCCGGTTGGAAAGGTTCCATGGAACATCATCTACAGAAGAATGGAAACCTCACAGTGTCAATGGAAGCGGCACTGACGAGACGACCCAGTTAAACATGAGGTAATCGATTTGTGATGGAACTTGAAAAGGGAGAAAAGAGTACGTAAGATATCAGAACAAATAGCGAGGGAAACCTCTTAGTGTGTGTGTGTGTGTGTGTGTGTAAAGTAGCAGACGTACAAAATAGAACGAATCCGTATCCACGTGAAAATCTTCTAATGACAAACTTTAAATTATAATGCGAAACGAAATTCAATTATTTTTGTGATTCACTGTCAGTACCAAAAAGTCACCGATGCCGGAAATGAGACCAAAATGGCCTCAGGTTAAGGTTATTCGATTGTCCAGCACCTTCGCATTAGGACTACTGCCCTCACTTTAAACACGAGCAAAATAAATTTTTCTTAATGGATTTTCATGGAAGTCGTCGGGAGGGGCTGGGAAATGGGGAATCCCCCACATTTACACTACGAAGTAAAAGTAGAAAAGGTTGGAGAGTAAGGTGGAATGACGAAAATGTGAACAGAGGTAAAGGGATAAAAAGATGGTGCAGCTACGACAGACGTGAGGCTACTAGAGCTCTTTAGTTAATCACATATTACAATACAACAGTTCCAATGCCATCACCCCTACTGAATTCTAGGTAACATATTGGAGTTAGACCCTTTGGATTCACTGAAATCACTTATTAAAGCAACGCAATTTTATTAACTACATTCACTTTTTGACATCAAAAGTTTACATCAAAATGGAGCTTTACTAAAATTATTGACACAATGATATAGGATAAAAACCCTGCCAAAACTAAAACCAAGACCAGAATAACAGATTTAAAATAAGATTAACCAAAGATATTTCACCGTCATGCCAAACACATCCAAATAATCAGTAATATTTTAATCAGTCATTTTGAACATTTCCAGAATCTGGGATTAATTCGCACAAAAGATTAATTTTCCTTGAATGAAGCGAGACTATCAAGAAAATGAGCACAAAAACCTGGACTACAGAACAGTTCGTTTCTCAACTAAATCATCTTCCAATTTAGCAATAAGACTCCCATATATTCCCTTATCCACAATTAAAATTTGACTGATAAAACAATACTTTGAGTTACATAATCTAGTCCATCTTTGTAATACCCACTGGCGCCTTCATACAATTAACAACCAAGATACAGAAAGCTTGTTATTGATAACAGTTACTCATATTAATGATGAGTATCATTCCGAAATTATAATCATCTTTGTTAATATTAAGAAATATGGAACCAAGTTTCCTATATGCTTTTCTAAACCTATAAATTACAGATAGATGGCTACAGTAGATGTGACGAGTGCACAAGATAAAACTACTACATTAAGCATTCCTGCACACGACAGAGGACTCAAGTTTTAAAAACAAACCGACATTCTACACTGTTAGGTGGTTGCCAGGAGGCAGAGGAAGATCAACAAGGCGCTAGACATCTATGAGGTTCGTAGAATTCCAGTACTAAACGAAAGAAACACAAAGGGGGAGATTTTAAGAAACCTCGTCGCTCTCCTTTGGGTATTAACTCCGCCAACGAAGTTGGAAGGAGGTTATGTTTTCACCCCTGATAGTGTTTGTTTGTGTGTGTTCGTTTGTGAACAGTTTTATTGGAATAATTTTATTCGTAAAATAATGAAACTTGCAGGAAATTTTTAGATTTTGGAAGGTAAAGGTCAAAGGTCAAGGTCGCGTAATCAGCCATAAGTTTAGACATCCTTGTCACAGAGACTTCAACCTTGGTTCATATCTGAGTGTATGCATATCCACGCCAATTAATACATATTAAAGCCAAATATCAAGGTCAAGGTTGAAAAATAAGCTGCCGTGGAGGAGGTCTGCGCTCTACGGAGTGCCCCTCTTCTTCTTTGTCTACATCTTTTCCCACTTTTATGTGGGGTCGATGTTTCTGGCCAGCGAAGGTCATCCTTGGTTCAGTCCATCCACCTTCTCTTTGGTCTCCCTCTCCTTCTCGTTCCCTGTACCCCCATTCCCATCACCCTCCTCCCAATATACTGTTCATCTCTTCTCATGACATGACAATACCACCTAAGTCTACTTTTTTGGATATTATCTGATAGTCTCTAACTATATATATATATATATATATATATATATATATATATATATATATATATATATATATATATATATATATACTTGACTTTACGAAGTCATCTATAATCACCATCATTTAAAAAGATAATTTAATCAGACAACGAAATTAACATTCTTCCCTCTCACAGGGCTGACCCGCGAGGTTTGGTTTAAATATATATATTTATTTCAAATATTGAATCTCCTTAAAATCTTGAAGTTTACACAAAAGTAAAGTTGAGGATTCTGACAAAATTATTTAGAGATCTATTTCCAATTACTGATAGGCAAATTGCTTCTAATTTTATAAGTTGTTCTGCAATGTCTGCGTTCTAGTATTGAGTCATATGATTTATTCATAAAAAATCCAAGGGTCAAACGAGAGGGGCTGATAAGAAGAAGACAGAATAATACTATTTTATAATGACATTCCTTTTAGAATGAAGGACACCGAATCTGATAAGGATCATATGTGGATGTTTCAAAGTATTTTGAGAGAGAGAGAGAGAGAGAGAGAGAGAGAGAGAGAGAGAGAGAGAGAGAGAGAGAGAGAGAGAGAGAGAGAGAGAGAGAGAGAGAGAGAGAGAGAGCGGGGGGAGGGGATGTTATCCGAATGACGGTCACGCAGATGAAGCTAGACGGACTCACCAGGTGCATTGCTTATTAGTAAACAATTCGGAGTTCGCAGATTTGCATAAAAAAACTCTAAAATATAAGGCAAACTGAATTACAGAGAGAGAAATAAAAACAATACAACCAAAATCTGTAAAATTATTATTTAAGAAAAAAAGATGACACTTTATAATTTCAGGAAGGAAAGCTTGTGATTGGTCAGTTAGCCGACTTCAAAGTCCTCGTCGATGTTGGGATTCTCGACTTAATTCCATTTTATAATTCACTAGATATCAAACCTTCTCTTTCCATTTGATGCTTTGTGGCATTGGTGAAGACATTTAACTCTCAATTCCACATAAAATCAGTATGAGAGAAAAAATAGCTTTAACAATAAGCTTAAAAAACGAAACAACAAATTAACATTCAGATCCAAGCAAGATTTCCAACGAGTGTCTACTACAGAACAATTATTGATTTCCAGCGTCGATAAAACTTTCTCGTTCACAAACTGCAAAACTCTCTCATAGTATCTATACAAATCAAATATATATCATTGCAATTTCAGGTAAACTACTTTCCTTCTTCATTTATATCGGAATAATTTTACTATAGAAGATCGTGGGTATTGTGACAAAGTAATTTCTTTGAAATTCTAACAACAGAAGATGAAGAAAGAACGTTGGATGGAACACTATAGTGAGATTATGAATAGGTGATATGAAGGGAATAATTTGATTGATATACATGAAGCTGATGAAGACCTTGATGTGCCCATGAATGAATTCAGTGTGTTTGAAGTCGAAAAAAAAAGAGAGAGACCTGACTGATTGCAATAATTACAGAGGCATGACACGTCATTATCATCAAAATATATAGAATGCTTATTCTCAAGAGACTGGAGAGAAAGGTTGATGAAAAGTTGCGAGATGAACTATCAGGATTTAGAAAAGGTAGAAGTTGCACTGACCAAATTTTCATTTTGAGCCATGTACTGCAATGCGTAGAATATAGAAATCCCCTTTGGATGGCATTTGCGGACTATGAAAATGCCTTTGATAGTGTGCACCGGCTAATTTTGGGGAGAGTCCAACGTGATTCTGGAATTCCTCTTAAATATGTAAATTTGATTAAGTCTGTTCATGAGCATAGCAAGGGCAAAATTAATATTAATGGAGTCTTATCAAATGAATTTCCAGTGAATAGCGGAGTACTTTAAGGGAATGTGTTGTCAAGTGTATTGTTTATCCTCCTCATGGATTTTGTAATGCGTAGAACAGTCAGAGATGGTGGAAAAGGATTGGACTGGATTAGTGATAAGAGTTTAGCAGACGTAGAGTATGTTGATGATGCTGTCCTTGTTAGCAGAACACCAAAGGATTTGCAATGCTTGCTTACCAGAATGCATAAATATCACATGAGGTTGGGCTGATGATAAATAAAAGAAAGACAAGAGATGATGAGAACGGAGTTCGCAATGGAAGAAGAAAGGATTAATGAGGTAGAATCATTTAAGTATTTAAAAACTATGATCTCGAATACAGGATCTTTAGAATTAGAGTCAAGTGAAAGATTGAAAAAAGCAACTCAGACAATGGCTAGGTTAAGCAAAATTTGGAAATCAAGTGATATTTCATGTATTCTAGTAATCAACCATTGCAAATCCTATGGTGTTCTGCTACTAAAGACAGCATCGTCAGCATACTCTAGGTCTGCTACTATCCTATTACCAATTAAGTCCAATCCTTCTCCACCATCTCTGACAGTTCATGCATTACAAAATCCATAAGGAGAATAAACAACATAGTTGACCACACATTCCCTTGAAGTAATTCGCTGTTAACTAGAAATTCATTTAACCGAACTCCACTAACATCAACTTTGCACTTGTTATGCTCATTAACTCAATGAAATTCACATATTTAAGAGGAATTCCATAATAACGTAAGACTCGCCACAAAATTGGCCGGAGCACACTATCAAAGGCTTTTTCATAGTCCACAAATGCCATCAAAAGTAGATTTCTATATTCTACGTACTGTATCGTTATACGTCGTCTCATAATGTAAATTTGGCCAGTACAACTCTTTACCTTTTCAAAATTCTGCTTGTTACTCTCAGCTTTTCATAAATATTTCTCTCAAGTCTCTTTAGATTAAGCATACTATATTTTCATAATTGATGTAAGTGTGATGCCTATGTAATTATTGCAATCAGACAGGTCTCTTTTTTTTTTTTTTTGCCATTTTCATCATTACTCCTAACTCCCATTCAACAGGTTTTACCTCTTTATGCCACATTCTACAACAAAATCTTGCAAGTAATCTGGAAATCACTTAATTTTTCTTCATTTTCAGGCAGTATCTCGGCAGTTATTCCATCGTATCCAGAGGCTTTCCATCTCTTGAGTTTTTTTAATGATAGCTTTGACTTCAACCACAATGAATTCATTCATGGGCACATCAAGGTTTTCTTCAGCTTCAGGTATATATA
>NC_090733.1:119831728-119836728 GCF_036898095.1 Palaemon carinicauda | reverse complement strand
TTTAACAAAGCAAGAGGAAGAGAAACTAGATAGAACAGTGCCCGAGTATACCCTAAAGCACGAGAACTCTAACCTAAGACAGTTGAAGACCATGGTACAGAGGCTATGGCACTACCCAAGACTTGAGAACAATGGTTTGGTTTTGGAGTGTCCTTCTCCTAGAAAAGCTGCTTACCATAGCTAAAGAGTCTCTTCTACCCTTACCCAGAGAAAGTAGCCACTGAACAATTACAATGCAGTAGTCAACCCCTTGGGTGAAAAAGAACTGGCTGGTAATCTAAGTGTTGTCAGGTATATGAGGACAAAGTAGAATCTATAAGGAATAGCCCAGACTATTCGGTGTCTGTGTAGGCAAAAGGAAAGAACCGGAACCAGAGAGAAGGATCCAATGTTGTACTGTCTGGCCAGTCAAAGGACCCCATAACTGTCTAGTGGTATTATCTCAACGGGCGGCTGCTGTTCACAATAATCTTGTCCTTTGTTAACACTGATTCTTTTTCATGAACAGATCCTTTCCTTGCATTATTTGAATTTCTATATTAAATCCATATTACATAATCCGAAAATCCCAAGATTTTTTGTTCGTGATGAAAAACTGGGAATGACGTTCTTATGTAATAATTATCTAATTTTACATCAATGATCTCAGATGTAATTCTTATATCTTAAGGGAATCTTCTGAGCCTTTGACAGTCCCAAATAAACTTTTCTACAGATATATACACTATTTTTAATATGGGAAATTACAAGGAATGAAATATATCCTAAAAGAGCAACATCTTGACAAAATAATTCCTATTCATTAGATGATTAATTCAGATTCTTTCGTTTATTATAAAAGTCCCAAGAGCATAAAAACTCTATCCTAGAGCTAAGTTTGAAAAATAAAAATGAAAACGATCCTAAATGATAGATTAATCTTAAATTATTAGCAATAGGAATTCAACTTTGCATTTAGTCAACAGTCATCAAATAAAACATAACTTAAAATTACCTTGTAAATGCACATTGAAGCTACCTCAATACAGTTCCTAATACACGCTCTTATAATTACCTAATAAGCACACTATGGCATGTTATCTTAACCTCGCTTTACACTGTAAATTCAGAAAGCTACACAAAAGCATTACCGAGTGAATTCACGAGGACCCTATATTACCGAATTACTTATGAAATACTGTCCCCCTTGACGCTATACCTCATAAGCATGAATTCCCTTTGCAGATGTCCAACTCCTTGTTGATCTCCCTCTGCCTCCTGGCAACCACCACGGTTCTGGCCTACCCACAGAACAGATGGCAGAATGGAAAGCAACAAGGCCAAGGATACACCAATGGTGCAAATGGTGGTAATGGTGCCAATGGGGCCAATGGTGGAAAGCAGTTACAAGAAGCAGGAGAAGAACCCCAGCCAGCAATGATGCCCATGAATGTAAGATCGTCAGTAATATTACCTGTATCTTAGTAAATATCTTCTTAAAGCATTTCCTGAGAAGGAACAATATTGAAAACCCCAAATATACAGAAATGGAAATTTATAATCTTTTGCAACAGACATTTAAGAACTTTGACAGAGTTTTGCTTTCATTTGCCTTTTCAACTTCAGTACTATTTTGTAGTTATCACCTAAATCTAGCCAGATCTACTTTCAATTTCGATTTTCAATCACACTAACTGTACTTTATAATTAGCAAAACTACCGGACTGTTTAGATATGTCAAATGTTGTGTTGGGAATGGAATCCCTTGTCTGCTAGAACTATTTGCATTGAAAAAAACATGGTTCATGTATATAGTAGATTTATACAGTATTTTCAATTGTCTAGCTAATGATGGTAAACAAACTACTGTTACTTTTTGCAAGCTCTGTAGTACCACAACTCAACAATTTAAAAATCCCTTTCAGCTACAAGTGACTAAAAAAATAATACAAAATTGTAAAAAAAAAAAAAAAAAAAAAAAAAAAAAAAAAAAAAAAAAAATACACTGCAAGGCGATAAACTTAATTTCCTGACGTTTCTCTCCCTCCAGTACAATTTCCAGTGGGAAGTGAACAATGAGGAATCCAGCAACTTCTACGGACACAAAGAACAGGCCGACAATGGACGTGTTGATGGCTCTTACCACGTGTGGCTTCCCAACGGACGCCTCATGAAGGTTGAATATTATGTCGAGGGAAACTCAGGTTTTGTCCCCAAAATCACATATGAAGATGCTTACACACCAACCTGGGGAACACCTTACTTCGGAGCAAGGAGGAGATAAAAGATTTGCCATATTCGTCCCATTCAAACGTTTGCAACATCACACTGAATGTAGAATGACTTTACAACAAATAATTGATTTTTCAATGAAGATAATCATATCTAGCTGCTCCCTCAATCAAGACAGGTTTCAGAATGTTATAACGGGCGACTCTAAAAAATTTGTTGTTTCAAAGTCCTTTAGTCTTATTCATAACCTTCTGGTTTCAAAGAAGTAGCACAGATAAAAATCTGGTGATTGCCTCTTGCACTGTATTTCATGGACAACATGAATTAGGAGCTCGCAATTAACATCCCTAACATACTAATATCTTTAAGTTTTCTCATTCACAAAACCACTTTGGAGGGTAAAAAATTAAATGATTTCTTGATTAGAATACCTTAATGTTTTAAGAAGTCTGGAAAATATTGTCAACACACATGCTTCAGTATCCTTAATAAATTTTGAGTAAAATTATATTTTGTTTCATTATATTCTTTAAAAAAAAAATAAATAAAAAATAAAACCATGCATTCAACGTAATATTTGGTTCTAAACCCTGCATTTTGCCATCTCAATACTGAGACAAAGTACCAAGATCTCTTTAGAAGGGTCAATCTCAAATTGGTTAATTGGTGTCTTCTAAAAAATTGTTAAGCAAACTGTTTTCATGAAACCTTCATGACAAACTAACATGATTTGGGCCAATAAATATGGGAGTAAACTTGAATATATCTATTACATTACAGTATTTGTATTACTTATATACACAATTGCCTATGATGTTTACATACAGTAGTACCCAAGTTCACGGTTAACTTTGTATACAATCAAATCGATATACGAGTATAAAAATTCAAATTGGTTTATGTGTACAGTATTGTAATGAAACTAGCACACGCTACGTAGAAAGCAGTCGCATGCTGCCCATACACTACCTGCGAGGTGTTCATGGCCTTTCAACTTCATTTTATCCAGTATTAGTTCACACTCACCCCACCCTTCTCAGAACCTAACTCTTCCACTCTCACAGCAGCATTAGAAGAATCTTGTTCACGCATTTTTTTTTTTTTTTTTTATAATAGTCCTTGCATTCTCTCTGTAGAGTCGCAATAGCTATTGTTCATTACATTGACATTTTGTACAACGTTATCAAGTTAAAAGTTTCATGCCATTGGCCCAAAAGATGAGAGACTACTAAAGTGACAGAATAAATTATCACGAAACATGAAAAAAAGGTATGCTTATAAGGCTGACCTATAAAAACTGTATATTCATAAAACATCCCCAATTAGTACAGTTACAATTACGAACAATAAAGAAGATATCAAAGCATCTGATGAATCAACAGCAACATATTTATAACATGGAAATATTTCTACTTATCTGAATTGATGAGAAGCCATCAGCAGGTTACAAGATTGCTGAAAACACTATTTTATAAAAAGCAATGTCATTAAAGCTGCATTAAAGAATGCCGAGGAGAGTGACAAGCCTCTAGTTTCAAGTGAAACTAGGGAGATGTTAAGGATATGGGAAATGCTGCAAAATTTTGTAGACCCATCACCCAGATAAAAATTTGGTGGGGCAAGCTGCGAATCTATTTACCGATAATGCAGTGCCTCGTTTTTATGATATTGAATAAAAAAAAGTAATTGTCTCTATATAAATTTCTTGTCAAAACTGAATGTGTAAAATAAGATGATATAAAGTCCAGAAAGCATAAAAGAAACGATTCAGGTAATGATATTGATCCCCATTCAAGTGGGAACTCCCAGTAAAGTTCTCATGGAAGGAGATTCTCTTCTCTCGTATCCAAATCAGCTGCAACTCACCTCAAAGGTAAAGTGCAAGTTAATTTATCAATATTTCTATTTCTTATAGTGAATTATTAATTTGGAATACTTTCTGATGTTAGGGGTTACAATTTGTTTGCTAAATTGCTTTAAAAACCTTTAAAATGAGTGTAAATGTGTATTTATGGATATATGAATTTTCTTTATTTATGAGAAAAATTGTTTTAGATTACGAGCTCGCTCCAACAACAATTTAAACTCTTAAAATGAGCCAATACTGTAAATGTCAATTATTGTAATATACCCCATGTTCTCTTTAATGTAATTTGCATTTTTTTTAATTATTACTCAAAATTAGAAAGCCCCATTTAGGCTATATATTTTCTGTGGATATTTGGCAATGGTCTAAAACTAGTTGAAGTCTGGTGCTTCAAAGTATTACAGAAATATGCGTTAAACGATGAGGAAATCCCTTTTTATATAGGAATATATTCAAGTTCATGGCACTGAAATATGAAGAAATGGAATCAAACAAGTAAAGAATTTAAATAAATCCCCATAATAGGGAGTGAACATGCAAAAATATTATTTGAGAGCATCTTTCACCACCAAATAATTTTAAATCTATAATTTCAATAGTTACGAAACATTCACTTTGTTAATTGCTTTGGAAGCACAAGTTTTGCAACAATATATAAAACTGTTTTCGAGTGAATTTACATGACAGAGCAAAGTCTATAGAATCATTATCACTGAGCGGCACGAACAGTACATGCTACGTTTGTTTTGGCTTCTTTTACTTTATGCCCACTAGATATGGAGAGCAGGTGGGATTGAATCAAGCAACCGCAGAAAAAATTCTATTGATTTTAATGTTCCCTGTCTATCAATTACTCTTTTTGCTGAATCACACATTGAAAGGGACACTATGAAAGTGGTAATCAGCAAGGAATAACTATGGG